>NC_072820.1:30292500-30405000 GCF_027744805.1 Dunckerocampus dactyliophorus
TTGCTAAGTTTAGAGTGAAATGTCAAATTATCAATAAAATATAAAATCTCCACTCCTATTATTTACAAGTAAGTAAGTAAGTATGTCACTTTGAACATGCATACAAGTTCCATTGGAACACATCACATAGTACAGTTCACAGTTCCACATGTCCAAAAAGGAGTAGGAAGAAGCAAAACTAATTTAATCCTACCCCCCATCAGTTCAATATGGATTGCTATACATTTGCTCACTTCCTGTATTCCCAATGTAGTCTTTGCCAGTTTCAAATGCATATGAAAATGACAAAACAAAGTGATAAAATTGGAGCCAAGGTTGTAGTCACTGCAAATAAATGATATACTGTAACTGTCATGATAAATAATCATGAATAATCTAATAATAATCTAATCTAATAATTGATCAAAGGGTTAATAATAGACAAACATAAATGGATGAGTGAGTACAGAGTACAGACAATGTACTCAGAAAAATAAATACTAATATGTAGTCAGTGTAAGAGTGGTTATACTTAGTCTTGTATGTACACAGTGCTTCAGGACTCTTCTTCCTTGTACTTGTAAACATCAACTGCTTGTATTGTCTCTAGAAATCACTCATTTTAGTGCATTGTTTGAGTTCCTCACTTAAAACCCATTCCATCATTTGATTCCACATACTGATATGCTGATGGTTTTAAGCATTGTTCTCACGTATGAGTGTTTTAAGTTTCTCTCTAAGGTCATATTTCTACTCTCTTGCTGAGAAGGTCATAGTTTGCTTTATGCATCATTTTAGCTGTTTAAAAATTTACTAGATCAGCAAATTTTAATAATTGTGATTTTAGAAATAAAGAGTTTGTATGTTCTCCATGAGCAGCATTATGGATTATGCTAAATGATCTTTTTTGAAGCATTGACAGTGAGTGAAGTGTACTTCTATAGTTATTCCCCCATATCTCCACATACTAAGTTAGATATGGTAATACCAGAGAGCAATAGAGAGTATGGAGTGATTTTTGGTCCAAAACAAATTTTGCTTTATTCAGTATTGAGGTATTTCTTGCCACTTTATGTTGTATATTTTTAATGTGAGATTTCCAGCTCATAATTTCATCTATTATGACCCCCAGAAATGTATTTTCATTCACCCTTTCAATGTCCACACCATCAATTTGTATTTGCAAATCCTTACTGCTATTACCAAATAGCATAATTTTAGTTTGACTTAAATTCAGGAGTAGCCTGTTTTTATCAAAATATCTTTTAAGTTTTAGTTCATTAATTAACGCAGCGGTTCTGCGATCTCATTAGTGACCTTTTTTTTATCCTTTCCAATTCCAATTCTTCAATTCCATTACAATCAGTTGATGTTTTTGCTTTACATTTACTGACAATATCAATGATTTCCTTTTTTGTCATATCAGTGAGGAACATGGAGTTGGGTTTCCTGTCTATAATTTCATTCCTTTCCTCCACTGACAAGAAATCTGGGCTCTTTTCTTCACGTTTTGGTCCAATATTTACAAAGTAGTTATTCATTATTAGTATTTCCATCTGTGAAATATTGAGGGTGATCTGCTTTCTTAGTACCATTCCTAATAATCCTGATTGGGATGCCCTATTTTGCTCTCATGTCGTTTGTATTCTTGTCTAGTGATTGACTAGAATATTCTTTCTTGCACACTCTCAAAATGTTTGTTAATTTATTGTTCTGTATATTTTCATTATAAATCTCCTATATACAGGTAATGTGTTTTTCTTCTTACAGGCATTTTGCAGACCCTTTATCATCCAAGGCTGATTTGTCTTCTTTTGCTTTTTAGACCTTTTTCTGATTGGACAGTGCTTATCGTACAACTTCATTTAACATTTGGAAAGTGTTTATACGCTTCATCCACATCATTTTCACTGTACACACTTTCCCATTTTGTTCTTCCAGATCTTTCCTAAAAGTGTTGGTGCTGTCCTCTGTGCGTAGTCTTCGGAAGGTCCTTTTGTCTTCCATCTTTCTGTATTTCTAGTTTTCATTTTGAATTGTAAACACTGGGAGATGGTCACGTATATTGTTAATTAGCAGACCACACGATTTGTTCTTATCATAGTCATTAGAGAATATATGATCAATTAGCGTTGCGCAATAATCCGTTATTCTGCTTGGTCTGGTAATTTTAGGATATAGACTCAAACTGTTCATTGTATCTATGAAGTCATCTATTATCCTTTGCTTACCTGGATTCAGAAGGTCAATATTAGTCTCCACATACCAAGATTATTTTTAGCTGTCTGTGAAGGTTGCTTTGATCCAATCCTTGAACATTTCAATGCTCCACTTAGGCGTTCTGTATTAACAACTCAGTAATACATTTTTGCTTTTTTTTTTTTTTTTACAGATTTCAATCGTTATGTGTTCTAAAATGTTCAATCAATTGCAAGTGACATGTTCTTCACCAATTTGTAGTTCAGATGTTCGTCCACGCACACGGCCACTCCTCCATTTTTGTTGTGCCAATGCTATCATGCAACAGAGAGAAAAAGAGCTTAAAAAATGCAATACTACAAATAATTTGATTTTTTTCCCCAATTTTTCTCCATGTTTTAATTTAATTTAAAAAAAATGTGCCTTTTGACTTTGTCTTGAGTGCAATTTAAGTAAAAAGTGCAATTATGTTACATAAAAGACTTCTGCATTCTAATTGGTTGTCATTGCACGTCAAACGCTATTTTTACAGGTGTGGAAGTGAAGACAGTGACATGCATGACACCTTTTTAACACGTCACCAATATTATGTCAAGGGTGCAAAACACGACACTGCACGGTAATTGAGCTCCATTAAATGTGGCCATAAGTCATTAAAATGAATCCTGGTCACTTTTCTTTTTTTCCAGTCATATCCTGCTGTTCATTTTGGGGTGAGGTTTTTTTTTAGCCGGCTTATTCTGCAAATGATTCTGGGTGGAGGATTAGTTATCATTTGGAAACAAACATTCTCTCCACCCTGACACACTTCGTGTTAAGAAGGCTCAACTCACAGAGGGGGAAAAACACAAACAGTGCAGAAGCTTTGCAGTTAAAAGTTGTTTTTTTGTCTTAAGGCTGCAGGCGGATAATCGCTCTGCTGCTTAAAGTGATGCCAACAAAAGTGCATGGGCGTGGTTGAAGAGCTGCCAGGAGAGCAGCATCAGGAGGTTTATAGGCCACTCGGTCCTTGGGACTAACAGCTTTGTTCAGAGCCCCCCCAGTGTGTCACCTGGCTACACATATAAAAAACAGTTTGATTCTTCACTGCGATATGACGCCATAGACAAAAGCATCATCCCTTGCTAACAATAAATATCGTCTGTTGGCTCCCGATAAATGAATATACTGCTAACGATTGCAAGGAAACAACATGCTGGTGAATGCCAAATTTCTTGTCAGCTTTACTTTCTTGCTTATCTCCCCAAATTCTGCCTAGCAACAAGTGGGAAACACTAGGGGGAAAAGTGTTGATTGTGCACCTGCTAGCTAGATAGTTGTAAAGAATTATCATGACTCTTTGTTAGGGGTGAGATTAAAACATGAGAAGATTTCTTGCTTGGAGAAAAGCTGTATCACAAGAAAACAGCAAGTCAGAAGCCAAACAGAATGTGAACTGTGGCATTGCTACTATGAATGATAACACAGTCATATGGAAATGGCAGTGTGTAAGGCATTATTGGAAGAACACATGAAGTGCTTTAAGCACACCTTGCAATCCAACCTACCTTGGTGTTCACCGTGTCAGTGAGTGACGTGTCTGTTTTTTCCATTGGGGTTTGAACAGCTGCTTGCTACTAGTTGATGTCCATGCAGACGCTGGAGTAATTCTACATTTGATCAACTTTACTAAAAGATTTGTCAGATCAACCCCTGTAGATGTTCAGACTTGTCTGCACCCTTAATCACCGAGCGGTTGTACTGATGCTCATTGCATTTGGCTCAGCACCAATGTTCAAGTACCGGCAATCACTGGTTCCCTTTCATAACACACGTCATACATACTGTAGATGTGATCTATGTTGACAATTTAGCGACACTGCTGCTATATTTAGCGAGTAAGGGTGCGCGTATAAGTAGGGATGTCTGATAATATCGGCCCACCGATATTGGCATAAAAATGTGATATTAGTAGATATTGGTATTGGGTTTTTTTTCCCGATAATGAAAACCGACTTTAAAAAATGCTGTATAGTTGGACATTTTAATATTTACATGGCCAGGATGACACATATAGTTTGTTCATACAGTGCAAGTCCACCTCATTTGCACTTTCCACAGGCTGTCCCTGTCCGCTCTGACTGTGCAAAGTCTGCTAGCTCCCCACGTTAGCATGTGGGACACTAGCTGTTAGCCATGTTTCAGTGAAGCCAATAAGCTGCACTCCCTGAAGGTCTTGACGTTCTTTGTCAGCTCGTCGATCTTGTTCTGTAGTGAATTCATGTTTCCCATGATAATGGAAGGTACCGAAGGCTTGAATCTTCACTTCCTTGATAGCCGCTTAGCTTTCATCTTAGCCCCGGCTCCGATGCCTACCGATGTGGGACCTCGCTCTCATGGCATGTAAAAATGTATCCATAGGATAGAATATACCGTATTATTTCAAAGATGATAATAGTAGGAGAACAAACAGAGCTGCTTGAAAGATAGACAGACATGCTTAATTTGTCTCCGAGAGAAATTCACGTTTCTAGCAGCTCTGTAAAGGTGTCCTAATAATCGCAATCACTTAAAAATAAAACAAAGCAAAATAGGAGAGTTAAGAAAAATAAGAAAATAAAATAAGAATAAATAAATAAAAACGTAACAGATCATTTCAATTTCAATAATACATAATAACATACATTATAATAATACATAATATGTTAATTATTTTTTGAAAGGCAGCCACTGTAGTGGCCCCGGTAAAAAAAAAGAAAGAAAAAGTATTTATGTTACACATATTGGTATCGGTAGATATCGGAATCGGAAATTGAGAGTTGGACAATATCGGCATATCGGATATCGGCAAAAAAGCCGATATCGGACATCCCTACATATAAGCGTTTCTTGCATCATGCATTTATTCAGTAATTAAATACAAGCCATCAACAAAGGTGAAAAATCCGCCGAGCAGGTGAGTGAGCGTGAGCTCCATCTACGTAACGCCGTGCTGTGCACGTCTGAAAGCTGTAGGAAATAACCAAAAAACTCCACAATGTAAGTGAACCCTTGACCAACAGAGCCAAGAAAGTAGTGCTTGGACACAATCCTCCATCGCCTGGCTGCACCACGCCTTCCTGGCAAGACATGCAGGGGTGTCCAAAGTGTGGCGCAAGGGCCATTTGTGGAACTTGGCTCATTGCAGAAATTACAGCCCTGATGTGAATAGACAAAGACAAGTAGATAAGAGAAAAACAGTGAGATGTATTATTATTATTATTGTTATACAGTACATTATCATAATAGTGAATTAGTTGGTCTCAAATAATGTTGACAATAATATCTTTGAGCATGAATTTGTGGGACAAGAAACATTTCAAAACACACCTGCATAGTTTTGTGACTCCATTAAATAAAAAAGTCTGACTGTCCAGTCATATTTTTTTATTGTACTTTTCTTAAAATGAATGTTAAAATCTTGTCTTGTCTCGTTCTTGTGGAAACTATCTTGTGCATCGTCTCGTCTCGTCTCGAGTTGGGTGTCTCGTGGCACCCCTACTATTTATTTGTGGAAGGTGAGGTTTAATGTGTTGCCGTAGCTAACATTCAGGATTTGCTTTTAGGATACCGCAACAGTTTTTATTGGGTCGCTGTCCGTCGGAACTTTTTGGAAGTAACTTGAGTCATAGGGAGGACGAACCAAAATTTGTGTCTTGAGCTACCATTACAAGAGAACTAGATTTCCTGCTACGTAGCCAGCCTAAGCAGTTGGTTCTCCATTGATTTTGTACCACCACATTACAGAGAAGGATTATAGATGCTGAACCATACAATCTCCAAGTCTATTCATGTTTTTGCCAATGTAACTTTTGACTTTGTGTCTTGATCTGCCATAGCAAGAGAAACTGTACTTTTCCTGCTATGTGGTCTGCCTAAGCAGTCGGTTCTCCATCAGTTTTGTACCACCATGTTACCGCCAAGGATAATAGACACTGAATCATACAGTCTCCTAGTCTCCCAGAGAAGCTTGTTTCACTTGGATTTAACACATATGCAAAAGGTGTGAGCGCCACATCCGTGCTGTGAGAGCTCTCTTCCAGGATGATTCCGAGCTGCATAGTAGGTAGATGTCTGCAGAGGGAAGGGATGCGTCACTGGATTAGCGCCTTGTGAGTCCCAGCCTCTTCTTCTTCCTCCCTTCTGAGCTGCCTGGAGAAGGGCACAGTACTCTCACAGCTCGCAACCATCCCTGCCAGCCCCCAAGAAGCCTTCCACATGAGCCAGCCGGGCCTCACCTCCCCGCCAGGATGAAGAAAGAGAAGAAAATGTCTCTTTTCACCTTTGTCCTCTTGCTCCACTTTAGCTCGGGTAAGGTTTGTTTTCTTTTTGTCTGCGCGTGGATAATACTTCTTAGGCGATTAATCCTCCAGGGAAGGTCCATCTTAGCGTGTCGCACCCTACACTGACTGTCCTTTGTATTTAAATGCATATTCTTGAGCTTCTTCACACACATTAGTAACCTTTCATCCCTGTTGTCCTTCTCACCTCTGCTTTCAACCTCAGCAAGTAAGTTCATGAGTCATCACTTACTATTAGAAATACTGTTTATGTCATGTTATATATGCCCATTTCACGTTTTCCCACAAAGGACTATTTGACTATGCCCCGTATTTCTACGACAATGGACCCAGCAGTACAAACGGGAACATGGCTTTGTTCAGCATCTCTGAGGATACACCAGTCGGTGAGTCACATGAAGACGTAACTTGTTTTGATCAAGCTGTGGTGTCCTTTTTATTGTGAAATGCCCGTAGAGGTTCTGAAGCCGCAGCTAATCACAGTTGTAATACCTTATGGATTGTGTGACATATTTGCTCGTTTGACCCGCTTATCAAAACATTTCCAGTTCATAAACATCATGTCACTGCATTTTGTTGAAATGATTCACACAGGAACACAGCTATACATCCTCAATGGCACAGATCCAGAAGGAGATCCAATACGATACGGTTTGATGTTTGAAAAGGGCTCCAAGGAGTATTTCAGTGTTGAGCCCAAATCAGGAAACGTGACCCTAGTTCTGGAGCTGGACAGAGAGGTGAGAAGACACCTCAACTCTCTCAGAAGCTATGCTCTAAATATGTCTTAATTCATTGTAATTATTTTGCAGAAACAAGATGAGATTTCAGTGCTCGTCAGCATTACGGACGGTCGAAATAAAGTGAGTAAGCAGTGCTTATAAATCATTCTGGGGCTTTCCACAGGTTTTCAGGTCAAAAGGGCAAAATATTTTATCGTTTCAGCCTTTCATCCACACAGAAACAACGTCCTGGGTGCCCTGAAACAGTATTTTTTGAAAACTGCTTTCAAGGTGGGAAAATCTACTAACGCCGGCTTGTTTTTTCCGTGTAGACAAGCAAACCATTTCTTTCTGTAAACGTTGACGTCACTGTACCGCCGCCAACCCGTCTCGTGATCAGAAGTGACAAGCCAACAAGTCAACAGCTTTTTCTATTATCCTGATATTTTGTTGTCTTATACTCCAAAATGACTGGCAGATGTAATTCCACTCTAGGGTGTGACTTGTGTATTACATCGTTTTCACCCAGTGATCCGTTTCCATCTGGATGTGACTATTGACTAATCCAGAACAATGTGGACGCAAATTTTCTTCAGATCACCAGAAAAGAAATCCCAGGAACATTTCTGTGTGGACAGGGCCTCTAGGCCAGGGGTGTCTAAACAAAGGCCACATACATAAAAATTGAGGAATAATTTAGTGCATTAATGATGCTAAAACCATATCCAATGTAAGTCAATCCAATATAGGAATACATTTTGTTTGTAATGAAACTGAGTCTTTTGTTGTGTTTTCAGGTGGTTGAAACAGTGAGAGTGTTTGTCACTGATGCAAACGATGAACCTCCTGAATTCCAAAACCTGCCTTTCATCGTTAATATCCAAGAGGTATAGCGTACTGTTATCAATGCGACCCACGTTTTGGAAAAAAAACCCTCCTCATGGTCATGTTTATGTCTTCTTCAGGATGCTGTGGAAGGGAGCAGCGTCTACAGAGTCCAGGCGCTGGATAAAGATATGGGTTCAGGAGGAAGCGTCTCCTATTTCCTACAGGTGAACCTGCGGATTTTAGGATTATGCAGATGACGTGGAACTTGTGACACTTTAAACCACTTTTGCATTTGAATTAAAATAAATCTAAGGCTGCTCTAGTTTGGATGCAGACGAAAGAGCAAAATGAATTTGAGCTTGATCCTTTTTTCTGATGCTTTCATCGTTTTTCAGAAAAATAATGGGGTTCCTTTAGAATTTGGATATTCAGTTTCAGGATAAGAAGTGTAGCAAATGGATGGATGGATTTGATTAATCCCATACTCCCCTCCAAGAATCATCCATGCGGTAATGTGGTAGAGGTGGTCCCATGTGTTTCCTGATGTCTGTGGGGACATGAGCTTCTGTTCGAAGCCCAGAACGGTGCTAAAATGAAAGATTGGAATTGCAGGAACCTGGCAAGGATAAAGAATGGTTCTTGAATACAAGCTGAAGTCTGGTGCATGTTCAGACCAGTGTTGTCTAAGATGATAACCATTACCAAGAATGCCAGGGATGTTCCATGACATATGAAGGGATACCATGTTTCTGCTGGAAGATTCTTTTTTGACTTAGCAGTAAGTAAGTTTGTGATTTGAGTCAAGTAGAGTTTCCTTCAAGACAAAGCTAGAGATACTCAGTAGTACACTAGTCTGGTTGTGGTGAGAGAGGCTGGGTCAGAAGGTCTCCAGAATTAAAACATTTGGGTCCTGGTAGTAAGAAAGAAGGTGGGTGAGTTTTGGAGTGAGGAGCTCAGACTATGGGTGTCAGATTAAGGTTCTTCTTGACCACCTTTCACTGGAGGCTTTCTGGGTTGCTCCAACTGGTAAAGAGCCCTGATGTGGCCCCAGATGTGGCAATGTCATTTGCTGGCCCCGGGGTAGATACTGGAGCATGTTACAGAAGAAGACGGCATCTAGGTTACTTATTGTGATACTTCTGTGTTGTGGTTCAAGATACATTGGGGAAATTGGTTGAATGGGTGATCCCTTGGAGCTACAGACTGGAGTTATCTTATTTTCCTCTACATCAGCAAATATTTCCTAGCTGTAAGAGTTTGCAAAATATCTCAAGGTCGAGCTGACATCATGGGGAACGGTCATGTGGCCGGGAATAACCTAAAAAAAAAAAGGGGGCATTTGAGTGATGAAACAGCGTGTGCAAGAGAAAAGATTAATCTCAAATGAACAGTCGGGAAAATGAGTTACTTGAGTGGATTAAAATTTTTAATTACATTTGAGCAACACATTGAAAGCTTAATGACAGCTTATGTTTGCTCGGGTCCAGCAGCTTACAATGCGAGGGACGAATGTCCAATGCTGAAGTGAAAGTCAACAGAATTTAACCCCTTGTAACCATGTCTCCTTGTCAGCCGTCGCCAGTTGCCAAGTTCACCATCGACAGCCACAATGGGATCCTGAGGGTGAAACCTGGCGCAGCGCTGGACTATGAGACCACGCCTACGCACTTTGTGACCGTGGTTGCCAAGGTGAGAGGTCACTGTTGTCCTGTCCGCTTGGATGTTACGGTTTCGGATCATAATCAATCTACAATCAAATACCTTAACAGTGCATTTTTGTAATCAACTAAAGACTCTGGAACCTTGATTGAGAAATTGGTTTTATGACTCTTTAGTTTAACCACTGCTGAATTCACCTTGTGATCAACCACTTCTGGTTTACTCTAATTAACCTTATGGAGAATCTCTAGCAATAAGCTTGATCCTGTTCAACTAATCCAGGGTCAGCTTTCTTGACTATTTGTTTCCTTCAGGATGGAGGAGGGAAATATAAGGGTAAACATCAGGTTTTGACCTCCACGGCCACCATAACAGTCAACATCCTTGATGCCCAAGACATGCCTCCATCCTTCATAGGAACGCCTTACTTTGGATACATCTACGAAGTCTCCGTTCCTGTGAGTTGGGCCTCCGCCCTACCACACATCACGTAATAACACATCAGATGCTAAAAATGCAGACGTTTAATCTCTCTTTTGTCAACCAGGGCTCTGAGATATTTACCGTGTATGCCAGAGATGGGGATCAAGGCAATCCTAACCCCATTTATTACTCCATCATCGATGGTAAGAGCGGACAAAAATCATCATGCAGTAAGATGACTCACGCTACAATAATAATTGAATATCGGTTTCAGGAAGTGATGGTGTCTTCGATATAAACAGCACAAGTGGATGCATCACCTTGACAACGCATCCATCCCTGCTCAAAAATGAACTCTACGAAGTCAAAGTCAAGGTAGCTCTGATAGTTGTAAATCGTTTTGGTTGTAGAGATTGTAAAGAATAATTTAAACTCAAAAAATGACACCATAACTAATCAAAACAAATAACAAATAACTACTAGGCCACCGTGTGGCTTCTGTTATTTTCATAGTGTATATTACTGTATGTATACTGTTGTTTTTATTACAAAGAAAGAGCAGAATTGATACCTAGTGCGTTATGCAGAGTTGATTTATTACTACAGTACTGTGTCATATTACTTATATAGATCTGAAAAAAATATTTGAATGTTTTTCTAATTTCAGGTAAAATAACACCAAGGTTAGTCTGAAATTATTGACTTACAGGGCTATACAGGGTTAATAAAAAAGAATGAACCGATTTCATGACGCAATATTTTATTAAGGGAAAGCAATCAAAAATTCCAGCCAAGTCACATGTGTTTTACAAACAATCAAGTTTTATTTCCCTTATTACAAGTGTTCATTGTGGCCACCATCACCATCAATGCGCTAAGCAAATTTCAAATTACAGCGCCCCAGTAGCAGCCATTACAAAACTTAGAAAACTCCTCTTTCAAATGGTCACTGACTCATTCCATGTTGCTGTTTGAGGACTGAAGCAATGCGTCATGAAATCGGTAATTCTTTTTGAATAACCCTGTATTCATTGAGAGCAGGTCTGCATTGTGTTGTCAATTAGGCTGCGCGGGTAGCCTAAATGAAGTTGGTTTAAAGGAAACTTTAACAATGCCTTGTCTTTTAAACTTTACATTTTAGTTGACTAAATTTACTGCAATTTTAAGTGACTAAAACATGAAATCTAGTCAACTAAAACAAAGTCAATATAGATGACTAAAACTAAAATACATTTTTAGAAAAAAAAAAGAGTAAAACAGAATCAAAAATTGCTGCCAACATAAACACTGATGGCATGTGTAATGATCACACCAAGGCATCTGAGGTGGGAGGCGACAATCACTTGTTGGACTACGACATTGCCGTGGTGACGGTCCGAGTGGTGGACCTCAACAACCACCCGCCCACCTTCTATGGCGAGAATGGACCACAGAGCAAGTTTGAGGTCACAATGTACGAGCACCCTCCTGCAGGGGAGATCTTACGCGGATTCAAGATCACCGTCAACGATTCAGATCAGGTTTGACATATGTCGATTGTATATTTAAAAAATAAATCATTTACATCAATTTTTTTTCTTTTAAATACATTTTTGGGTTCTTAGGGGGCAAATGCCAAATTCAAACTGAGACTAGTGGGACCGAGCAGAGTTCTACGAGTGGTTCCCCAGACGGTCCTAAACGAAGCCCAGGTAACCATCATTGTGGAGGACACATCAGTTATCGACTATGAGAAAGGACCGACCCTCTCGTTCAAGGTCAGAACTCAAATGAAAATGTCTATTTTTATAGTCTATATTTATGATTGTTTTACCATCATGATCATGCAGCTGTTGGCGGTGGAGATCGACACTCCCGAGCGCTTCAGCGCAACAGCAGACATCGTGATCAACCTCATGGACACTAATGACAACACCCCCAAATTCACGTCAGAGTATTACATCGCCAGGGTCGCAGAGAACTCTCCTGGAGGCTCTAGTGTTGCAGCTGTTATGGTGAGTCACAACCAAATGCCCTTTTAGCCCAACCAAAGTGTTCTTCAGGTGTCTCTATTTGACATTATTATGGTCTTGGTTGCTCCTGCAGGCAAACGATCCAGACTCAGGACCCTGGGGTGAAGTCAAATACACCATTTATGGATCAGGGTCAGATTTGTAAGTAAAAAAACAAAAAAAAACACAACTGGAGACTTCCTAGCAGTGAAGGTCCTGATCCATGTTTTGGTTCTGGGCAAGGAAGTTAGCAGGGAATGAGTTTATTCAGGCACAACAGCCTCGCCCTAAGATGGCTGCACAATTCAGGCTAATCTCCTAACTGGATTGGAGGGTTAAAAATAGTCGGTGTGGCCCATCTCACATCGGAGAGAGCCAATTAACATGCAGGGTGACAGCTGGAGCCTGAGATGGAAAAGCAAGGAAAGCGTGGGGAAAGTGCAAATTTATGCTTGTCTGCAGGCAGCCACCATAGTTAATTGTGTGAAAGTTTGCGAGCAACTTGTGAGTTATAAAATGGCAGCAACAACGTCAAAGTGGAAACACAAACCACCAATGCAACTATTATAAATAATGATCTTTTGATAGAAAAATGAGTAATATTTGTACTTTTGAATTGTGTTCCTGATTAGCATTCTTCTTTGTGTGTTATCCTATGTAGCCTTAGGCATCTGAAGGTGTGATAGATTTAAGCCCTGTACACACAGGAACGCTCTTGAGAATTTCTTTTTAGTGGGTTGAAAAAAATGTGCTTCCACACTCTGTCGGATTAGTAAATAGTTGCATCCAGATGGGAACAGATCACTGAGTGAAAAAGATTCACAAGACACACCTACGTGTGGCGCTGTGAACAGACACGCAGACGGAACCACGTGACACACCAAACCATAGAAGAAGGAAAAAACGCATGCGCATAAGTCCATCGTCTTTCGCTTTCCACGGCTCATCTAGACTTATGAGAAGTGGAATTACTTCTGTGAGTCATTATGGGGTATAAGACAACTAAATATCAGGAGAATGTCCACTGGTGTGAGTCACATCAGCTTAAATATTCAGACATTATGTTGATTTGTCAACGGTGTCGGTTGTGTACACAAAAATGACAAGCCGGTGTTTTCAGATTTTCCCCATTCTGGAAGCCGTTTTCAAAAAATACCGTTTCAGGACACCCAGAACGCCGTTTCCGTGTAGATGAGAGGCTGAAATGATAAAATACTGGGCCGTTTTGACCTGAAAACGTTACCGTGTGGAATAGCCCTTTAATCTCTCACATTAGAATACCCCTCAACTCATACATACCACCCTAAATAATGACCTCACACCGCTGTAGGAAGAAGGCATTTCTTTCTTGTGACCGTTTGATTGTATCAATTTGTCTCCTTGCATGCAAGGTTTCATCAAATTCAGTCTTTCACGAAGATGTGTGCATGCAGCTATGGTGTCAACATAATGCCATAAATGCCTTTATGTTAATCATCATTTTTGAAATGAAATCATTTTTGTTGATATTCTTGTTGAATATGTAAAATATTTACTGATTGCCGTGGTGACCCCCGGTGCAGGTTTTCCATCCACCCGTCAACTGGCCTCATCTCCACACAGCCGTGGACCACCCTGGACGCAGAGGTGCGCTCCAAGTTCAACTTCTACGTGAAGGCAGAAGACTCAGAGGGAAAGTACAGCCTGGCCGAAGTCTTTGTCACCGTGCTTGACATGAACGACCACTCGCCCGAATTTGACGACAAACTGCTGGAGAAGACCATGGTCATCGGCACACCAGTCAAAGTGGAGGTGCGTGATAGCAACTGAGGATAAAAAAAAAACTACCGGAATTTCCAGACTATAGAGCACACTGGTATGTAAGCCACACCCACTAAATTTAAAGAGAAAAAAAGATTTGTACATATTGTACTGTACATACACCGGTCCATAAGTGCAGGTGTCCACGTCATAACATGGGATATTTAGTATATTTAGTACACAGAAAGATGATACACACAAAGAATTTTTTTAAACTTTTGATTAAATAAATGCTTTTTTCCAAACAGTGCCGAACAGTGTGTTTTAACATGACTAGTTAAACAGTGGAGAATAGTGACTGTAAGACGGCTAGTAGCAACAGTAGCCTACCAAAAAAGTTATTCATTGCAGTCCTCCTCCTCCTCCTGAGAACTAAAACCACTAAAATCGTCTTAACGAAAATCACAAAATCACACTTTGTCAGTCTCTCTCTCGCTCTCGTTGTGGCTCTACGTTGTCTGGAATAAAATTAGCAATTCAGCTTGAGCTATGACCTTCATTCAGTCCAGCCATTTGAAACCTGTTGGTGATACGGTTGGTGGACAGTTGGTGGTCCGAGTAGTCCAAACAGAAGAGATCACTACATAAGACTTCAAAATGTGCCATTAGCTTCCACTTCACTCGTCCACGTCACTACTTCCTGAAGCTGCACTCTAAAAATCATGGGCTCAAGCTGTAGGGTTCAAAGCATGCAGAAAAAGTAGCGGCCTATAGACCAAAAATTATGGTACTGTATTTAGCTGAAAATGAAATTTTTATGGTTGTTTGGAAAGCTGTTTTTTTTTCTGTGGGCCAAATACAGGTCACACTTTTATTTGGAACGTTCATATTTTGTGTATTTATGACAGTATTTATGATGGTACTTATCAACCAAAACCGTATCTTTCTTAAATTTTTCACAATTTTATTTTATTTTTTCTTGAAAAGTTGGCAAAACCATAATTCACCAACTTTCCTACTAGGTAGAGAAACTACACTTTACTGGAATTGTGAGAAAATTCAGTAGAGATTAAGGGCATACTCGCACAAGGCCAATTGTGCCTTGGCCCACTTTACACCTAACGTCCAGCACGTTTGGCACGACTGGAAGAGGCAGTCAAGACCTGGAACGATTCCACACACGCGCGCGCAATGTAGCCACTATAATGCGATTGCACCTTGCAGTTTCTTAATGACAACTGACGCGATTCAAAATAAAAAGAACATAAATTAAACCCACGGCATGCTTGCTCACTCATGACTACATTTGTGTGCATAACAAAGTGTAATTTAATTAACGCAATGCTCCTCTCGCAAATAAACTAAAAAACAAAACTTTTGTTTTTGCTCCCATCTTTCATGAGCTGAACATAAAGATCAAAAAATTTTCTATGTACACAAGAGGCCTTTCTTGCACATATTATTCACAAATATGTCTAAACCTGTGTTAGTGCCGAGACAATCCATCCAAACCACAAGCGTGGCATGTCAAGATGCTGATTAGACGCTATGATTATTGCACAGGTGTGCCTTAGGCTGGCTCCAGTGAAAGGACACTCCAAAATGTGCAGTTATAACATACAGCACAATGCCACAAATGTCGCAAGTGTTGAGGGAGCGAGCAAAAGGCATGATGACTGCAGGAATGCCTACCAGAGCTGTTACCCGTGAACTGAATGTTAATTTCTCTACCATAAACCATTTCAGAGAATTTGGCACACATCCAACCGGCCTCACAACTGCAGACTACGTGCAACCACAACAGCATAGGACATCCACATCCAATATCTTCACCTCTAAGATAGCCTCAGACCAGCCACAGAAGAGCTGGTTGGCATAACCAAAACATTTCTGCACAAACTGTCAGAAACCGTGTCACGGGAAGCTCATCTACATGCTTATCGTCATCATCGGGGTCTCGACCTGACAACGGTTCGTCGTCATAACAGACTTGAGTTTTCACATTCAATTACGTCTTGTTTTCACTGTGTAGGGCAGATGACAGACAGAGTGTATGGTGTCTTGTGGGTGAGCGCTTCGAGTGGCCCATGGTGGCAGTGGGGTTATGGTATGGGCAGGCATATGTTATTGGGCAACGAACATAGGTGCATTCTATTGATGGCATTTTGAATGCACAGAGACAGATCCTGAAGCCCACTGTTATGCCATTCATCCACAACTGCCACCTCATGTTGCAGCATGATAATGCACGGCCCCATGTTGAATGGATCTGTACACAATACCTGGAACCTGAAAACATCCCAGTTCTTGTATGGCCAGCATACCGAACATGTCACCCATTGAGCATGCTTGGGATGCGCTGGATATCCAATATCCAGCAACTTCACACAGTCAATGAAGAGGAGTGGACTAACGTGGCATAGAGCAGGGGTCACCAACCCATTGATTGCGAACTACTAGCGATCTTTGGGACTTTGCCGGTCAATCGCAAGAATGTTAGAAAAAAAATGTATTATTATATCAGTGCCCTCCCCTCCCAGAGAGAAAACAACTGGCACACATTTTGACCACTGCACACGCCCATACGCCTGGCCACCCTCCAGGCATGCAACTCGCAAGCTCCAGCCAGGAGCCTAGTCCCCAAAGCTCGGTATCAGTGCATGTACACCTGCTCTCCTCGCCCCTCAACAACAAGCGTTCAGCGACAAACAAAAGAAAAAGAGAGTGAGAGAGTGAAAGAGTGCAACGATGTGACTGAGCACACAACAGTAGTTATAGCACATTGATATGGCTCAAAATCTGCCTTTGCTAGCTCAAAATGAAGGCACAAATATAACTCCATAGATGTGCACCTCCAAAATAACCTCTGAGCTGCAGCTCGCTAGGGCTGACTGACACACAAACAAAGTCTAAATGACCAACTGCTCTGCAGGCGGTGGACGAGGATGCAGAGTCTCCCAACAACGTGGTTCAGTACTCCATCATGACGGCGGACCCCGACAATGCGTTCGACATAAACGCGGAGACGGGCGAAATCCAGCTGAAACCGTACATCAAGTCCATGGAGATTGTGCACAACATCACCATGCAGAAGGACTGCAAGTGGTCGCTGGTGGTCCAGGCCAGAGACCTCGGTTCTCCATCCTTCAGCACCACCGCTGTAGTCAACATTGACATCACAGAGGCGGTAAGACCTTCTATAACTTCTTCTGCTGTTTGATGCTGGTAGCTCGTGCTGATGTAGAGTTCTGCATTTTAGCATTTCAGTTGTTGCCTTGCTATGCTGCAGCTTATCACATGGCACCATTACATTTGTAACAATTATTTCCATGCATCGTTATGCTCATTCACTTGTCTTTTCATTGCGTCAGTCTTGTATGTTGACAATGTTTCTGGTCTTGTGTGTTGTGCATCGTGCTTTCCAGATCAAGGAACGCGTCATTTCATACTTCATGGGCCTCAGCAAGCGTCCGCTGACTGTTTTCGGCATTTGTTTAAGCCTTGTCATCACTCTCATTTTGCTAACTGTCTGCATATCCACAATCCTGTACTGTAGTGCTGTGAAAAAGTCCAGAATCAACCCGGAGAGTAACTATATCAAAGTGGTTCGCAGACCCAAGTGAGGAAAGTGATGCCTGAACTTCACTTTGTGTCTGTCCCATCTTTTTATTTTTCCCTGGTTGGCTATGTGGAAAGAGTGCTAGAGCATGTTTGAAGAACTTTACGAACTAAAGAACTTTTTTCAGGACGCCAGCTGCAAGCAGGCGCAGGACCGTTGATCAACAGAAGGCTCGATCCATCCATTTTCTGTACCACTTGTCCTCAGTAGGGTCACGGGTATGCTGGAACCTATCCCAGCTATCTGCGGGTGAGAGGTGGGGTACACCCTGGACTGGCCACCAGTCAATAGCAGGGCACATATAGACAAACAACCATTCACACTCACATTCACACCTATGGACAATTCGGTCTCCAATTAACCTAACATGCATGTTTTTGGAATGTGGGAGAAAGCTGGAGTACCCGTAGAGAACCCACCCATGCACGGGGGGGAACATGCATACGCCACACAGAGATGCTCCAACAGAGATATGAAAAAAGATAAAACAAGCACCATTTGTTGGATTCTGCCACATTTGCCACTGAAATTCTACTTTTTCTGTCGTTTTAAGTCAATTTTTTGTTCAAGCAAATATGCTCTTGTACTCTGATTGGCCCTCATCAGCTGCATGCCAAAGTCAAATCCACCAAGCATCAGCGCACTGCCAGACACACTCCCAACAAACACCTAGTGTCCTAGTGTAAAGAATATCCTGTGTAGTGTAGTTGTTGTTTGGGCCTCCTCCCTCAGTGCTTCGCTCACCCATCAATCATGCTTTGAAGCAGTTTGCGCTTGGATGATTCCAATTGTATCTGTGCTCTTTTCCAGACTCCTCTCAAGGGGCCTATGGCGGCCTTTTTAATGAAAAGTAGGGACAATCCAATGAAAGCTTTAGGCATGCTTACATTTATCATTAGCGTGTTGGTAGGAGCCACTGTGCTCATCTCCACAGTCATGTACATGCGCAATGCAAAGTCGCAAAACAGGATCACGCCGGCACGCCGTGTCATCAAGAGGCGGCCCAGGGACCAGCAGCCCTGGACTTTCCGCATGCCCATCTTCAAATTTGGAAACCCCTCTGAGAAGTTCCTCATGGAGGATCCAGAAAGTAGCCCGAAGCAGGAAACCCCAAGGTTGAGGCCAACCCCGCCCTGCGCCCCGTGCCTGCCCCCTCCAGCCCCACCGGCCACACGTCCCCCCGAGAGGCCCCGTGCTGTACCGACTATATCGGGTGCGTTGGCCACCAGAAGCTCAAAGAAAGGGAAACTGAGTCACCGTAAGGAAGGCAACATCAGCTCGGCGTTGGTGTCTGAGTTGAAATTGAGGCTGGAGCAAAAAATCAATGAAAACAACCAAGGTTACTATTGATTCCAAGTCAAACAACCTCCATCCATCCATCTTCTATGCCGCTTATCCTCACTAGGGTCCCGAGTATGCTGGAGCTTATCTCAGCTGACTTCGGGGGAGAGGCGGGGTACACCCTGAACTGGTCGCCAACCAATCACCGACAAACAATCATTCACACTCTCATTCATTTTAGCGTCGCGAATTAAGCTAACATGCATGTTTTTGGAATGTGGGAGGAAACCGGAGAACCCGGTGAAAACCCACGCACGGGGAGAACATGCAAACTCCACACAGAGATGCCCAACGGAGATTCTAACCCAGACCTTCCCGCTCTCCTGATTGTGTGGCCAACATGCTAACCACTAGGCCACCGTGCGGCCCTGTCAAACAACCTATTCATTTTTTAAATGACTTCTCTGCTCTTTGTTCGCCTGTCAGGGCATGAACTGAACTTCACATCTGGTAGGAAGGGGCATACTCTGACCTGACCAAGTATGCTAAACCCTTAATGAGGGTTCACAGATGTGTGTCCTCAGCTCCTCAGCTGACCTCCTTTCTTTCTTGGTAGATTATCACCACACTGCCATCTTGAGGAGGATTACATCATTTTAGCAACAGTGACAAGAGACAGTATGAGACAGTAAGTCGAGAAAACAAACACACCTATTGCATTTCCGCAAATTGTGGCCTCCACTCTCATAAACGCTATGTCAAAATTAATCACAGGGTGCGTCGTCAACTTAACGTTCACAATTAATAAACAATGTACCTCAAATGTACTTGAAGTGATTAGCTTTTCTACTCTCTATTGCATAATAACAATGTGTATTTGCACATACTGTGTACATTATTTGCCGAAAACATGAAATACAAATACTGTTTATTTTATTATTATTCTAAAAATGTATTCGTACAAATAGTAGATGCAACTACTGTAATCCCTCGTTTATTACGGTTAATTGGTTCCAAACCCGACCTCGATAAGTGAATTTCCTGTATGAAGCAAAGTAGGATTCAGTATTAATAAACTGAATATTTTCATAGTTACAACATTATTAGAGCCCTGTAGACATGAAATAACACCCTAAAGTCACTCTTACAATCTATTATTCTTTGTTTGCATCACATTGCGCAGGCTATGGTATGGTAGGCTATGGACAAGACGGCTGCTGCTAGCATAACAAGCTACCGAGCTAACTAGTTATCCTCTCTAATGCACTTATTCAAAACATAAGAAAGTGTTTCAAAGGCAGTTGGGAAGGACAAAGAAGCCAAAAACTTACCACTTCACCACAGAATGAGAGGAGAACCTTTATTTACTCGATCTCAGCCATGGCATGTCCGTCTCATCCATGCAATGTCGGCTCGGCTCTGCTGGCTCAGTAGTCAGTTTCCATGCAGTGTGAACGGTGATGCAATCTGATGTCATGTCTCATAACATTACTGATGCCTAGTGACCACAATACTACATATAACTTATCTTTCAATATTTTTTGACTATTAGGCCATAAGTCATCTACAAAACAGTGATTTTTGGAAAAAAGACGATGGTGAAGGTGCGATATTGGAACTGCGATATAGCAAGAAACGACTGTATTTAGGATTTTAACCACCCAACAATATTTCTGTGATCACACTGAAATTACACTTCTGCCGTTGCTAAATTTTAAGAGAAATGAGTAGTTAACTTTTTGTACAAATTTCCTTTTTTATTATTACTGCTTTTTTGATTATTACTGATTACTGGAAATTAGCAAATCCTGTTAGCATGTGAATATTGTCATTCATCCAGGTACATACCTGTCAACATTTGTATTTGAAAATAAGTGAAATTCTGGTTACAGGATGTGTTTTGCTGATGTTGCAGAGCGAACCGGAAACTGTGCTGTGCTTTTTTCATGAAAGCTAAAATAAATAAACAGTAGGGCGCCCGGACAGAAGAGCTAAATACAGTCGTTTCCTGGGAAAACGAGAGGGTTGACAGGCATGTCCAGGTCATTGTACTAAGGGTAATGAATCGATCATAACTGGCTGCATCGTTGCAATCCATTCCATACCTGAGTAATCATCTTAGCATTTCAGAAATGTTTCACATTTAGTGTAGTTTCACACTGCAGGAAAAAATTGCGTGGGAACACGCCGAAAGCATGACATGTTTGCTTCTTTTGTACGATTAACATGTGCCACTGTATTGTCCTGCTGTAACACAAGCTAGCTAGCAGTATTTGCGTTGTGTAGTTGTATTATAAAACATGCTTTTTTATCATTTCAATTTTCAATGTATGTACAGTTCTATGATTACATATAACACTTGTACCTCCACAGAAAGGGGGGAATATTAAACGTATGCTTGACATGTTCAAGCGCACCTTGCTGTGTATTGCAACTGCATGTACATTTCCTTTGTAGAGGGTCAAAATATATGCACAGATGTTCACAGAAATGAATGTTTCGCTTCAATGCCTTCAAATGTCGGCAATTTACAGTCACGTGGTCCTTGTATTAATGTATTAGCTCATATCTGACTTTGTAAAAATACATGGCTATATACACATATTAACTATAAATGACACTGCCTGGTTCTTGGATGTGACATATTTGTACTGTCTTTATATTGTCTTGATTTTCAATAAATATTTCAACATAAAAATTAGGCTTGTGCACCTACTTTTTCATGCCAAGGCTATAGTCGATCGGCTTATTAGATTAATGCAAATCCTTAAAATGTCGTCTGTGACACAACAGGACTATGGAGCACTCATTAAATCAGTGTGAGGTGGGAAAATATTGATCTCCCTGCTAATGTTGTTTCTTACGGTTGCTAATTAGCTCATAGAACTATTTTGACACTAGTGGATCACATACTAAAGGTTTATGGACATCAGTGATTTTCATTTCATTTCATTTATTTTATTTCAAACAGTAGTATCCAAGATCATTTCAAACAAAATTGCAGTACTAAAAACATCAAAAATAATTCAAAATAAGTTGAATTTAATTCATTTTTTCTTTGATATGTTTATATGATTTTAAAATATAAAAACAAGTATAAATACATGATTACATTCAGAAAATGTTGTGACTGAACACTAATTTTCTGTATTTGCTTCTTCCATAAAATTCAGAGCACAAAAAGGTATTACTGTAATACTATTAAAATAAATGTAATGTGTTGACTTGTATATTTCTCCTTACCAATCAATGTGCAGGACATGTGCAGTGGGAGCTGTCATTAAATGGAAATATCATGTCCCTCTGACAAGGGTTCAGAGAGAAAATCACTCTAATCTGCTTAGCAGTGTATGGATAAATGCACGGGAATATAGCGCTTATGTAACAAATCCTTTGAGTGATTGTGCCCAAAAAAAAAAAAACCACAATGATGGCTCAGCATTTGTCTTTGACTGTCTCTCTTTAATCTGGAATGACACATGATTATTCATAATACAATTTTAAAATACAATAAAATAAATTTTAAATGAAATGTAATATACATTCAGTGTCACGATAAAAAAATATAAAATGCATTTGGAACAAAAATCCTTCTGAACATTGTAATGACAAATAAATTAAAAAAAACTTCTTATAATAAAAAAGGCAGCTGACATTATTAGTTTAGTACAGATATGCTGCACTTCCTCCTTTGCATTTGTCCTCAGACTTTTGTTTCTTTTGGACTTTATCTTGCACAGGACTTCATCGCTGGCTGCGTGCAGGCTGTCTAAAGTGCCTTGACACTCGACCTCCTGCAGGTTCCTCTCGTGTGCCCGCCTCTTCCACATGTAGGTGTTGTAGATGTCAATGTAGGTGTTCTCTGGGAGGGAGAGGACAGGGGCAGGCAGCGGGAGGTGACTGGAGACATTGGTGGTGCTGATGTTCACTGTGATGCTGAAGGATGGGTTGCCAATGAAGTTGTTGGCTGTGCAGGTATAAAGTCCTCCTCCATCTGCTAGGTGCAATGAGGGGATGACCAGGGTGGAGTTAACCGTCTCCTCATCTACATGTCTGTCACGTGGAGAAAATAGAACAAGATTATGCATGTTTATGGATTTTACAAACTGTAGCTTGGTTGAAGTCATTCAGTGGCACTCTGGATCAATGGTTAGCACTATACCCTTAGGTCCCCAAAATCTCAAATTCGAGTTTGGGTGAACATCTGAATGTTCTTCTCATGCTTACATGGGCTTACTATGTTCATTTTTAAACCATGACCAAGGTACTCACTTAAATTTGGGATTTGGTCACTGGTTGTGGTTGCCTATTGCTTTTCAGGGACTGGTTAAACACAAAGGCTCTATTCTGGAGGGTAACACAGTGTTAAGATTTCTATAATGTCATAGTGTTACCAAGCTGACACAACTGTTGTCATGCACCCTCCAGTGGAAATTCAAGCTAGATCTGTTTTGGTTGAGATTTGAACTGAACTATACCACTGGCAGGTCTGAGTGCTCCAACAGCAGGTTCTAATGGGTGACACTATGAAAAAAAATCTTACCGGTAAATCCTCTTATAATCTTCTGACCGTACATCCACTCAATGGTCGGGCCCGGCCTGGCCTTGACTAAGCATGAGAGCGTTGTGTTTGCTCCGAGGCACGCTGATGTAAGTCTCAGGGGCAGAGGCCAGCGGCTTTGTGCATGTTTTCAACTGGATCTCATAGAAAAACTTTTTCACTCCTCCACTCCTTTGCCCAAACTCTCTCTGCCTTCTGGTAAAGGGGCCAGTCCATGAACACATCTTTTGATATAACGGTAAATTGGTTGAAGGATAAATCTAAGTAAGTCAGTGAAGATAAGTGTCTCAGAGCGTCTAGACGATTATATTTAGGTCCACAATCTTAAGTTTTGGCGTGTCTTGAAACGAAGTCCACGTTACTGAAGTCAGTTTGTTACCCTGCAGGCACAACTCTGTCAGGTTGGTCAGCCCCTCCAAGCTTTTCATGTCTATTAGGGTGATGTTGAAATTTAGTCACAGGAACACCACTTTGGAGAAAGATCCAAAGTGACTTTGGAGAAAGATCCTTGAGGTAGCTCGGTCAAATGGCAGTTTTCCATACGGATCTTTGTGAAATTGTGCGGAATGTCCTGGGGGTTTCCATGCATAGCAAAGACCTACAATGGCAAGATATGGTTACACTAAAATGGAATATGAGAAGAAAAACATGGTATAACAAAGCAGGGATTCACCAAACTAGAGTAGACACACCTTCCCAGGGTCTCATCAGCGCAGGCGCAACCCTTCAGACAAGTTGACGAGCCATGAATGACAAGATAGAACACAAAAGCCATACGTAACATGGCACAAAAAGCTTCCATGTTCTTGAACAAGCATATAAACCAGGCCTTTTGAGCGCAGGACGCTGCAGTGTATGTGAACTAAAGCCTATTACCTTAAGCTTCCTTGACGTAACACTTAAGGTGGTAGGACACCGAGATGCACTCAGGTGTATTTTTGTCTCAGAAGCTGCTCATTCAACATATATCAGGATTGAGCTGTTCCTTTGCGCCGGGATTCTTCAGATAAGTGAATTGTAACGGGGCCGCAGAGCTCAACAGGAGGCTGAAGTGGGCTGAAGCCCATCAGGTTTAGCGTTGCAGAGAGGAGGGAGGGCTGCTAGAGGGACAGATGTCTGGAGAGGACTGTAATCTGACCTCAATAATCTGTGACATCATTTGTCCCGCAGGTTGTTCAATCAGCAATCAGTTGCAGTCTCCTTTTATTATTTATTTCATTTACCTCGATACATCATTGTACATTTAGGGGAAGCAATGTCTTGTGGATGGTATGATGGTACCTTCCCTCTCAGTGACAAGACACTGTAGACGTTTGTGTCCTGGTAGCAACACTTACCTTGGAGTTCAATAATTGTATCTCAGGGGAACATTAGTGGAGAATGTACCATGAGGGACAGTAATGGACTCTTACTGTACCACTATTTTGTGTACCTAAAATAATGAAAAAATGTGTTGCTGTGTGTTTGATGAGATTTAACATAAACATAGTGTGGCTTTAGTTCCATGATGCACCACAATTATTGGCTACTTCCAGGCACATGTCACTATTTTAATCAAACATGTATTTCCTGGGGCATAAGAAACAAGCAGGTATCAAGTAAAAAAAAAACAACATTTATTTACAATGCATGCACACATACAGTATAGAGATGCCTCAGTTGACAACATATTTACATATAAAAAGTGTGAGTTGTAAGTTGAGTGGACGGTAAACCTGGCACATCATAACGACATAAAAGATAGAATAACAGTCGCTTGGTCTTTCTAAATACGATATCTTCATGTAAAGGGTTTTACACAGTGTGGAGGTTATATGCTGGATAATTTATGGGTTGTTATAGTTGAAAAGTGCAATTTGTACACATGAATACCACATGTAAATAACCCTTTCACTGTGTACAACTTCCCTTTTTTGATGACCAATATATAATTATGCTTTCACAGTATTTCTGTAAAGTTACTGTATTTCATCCATCCTCAAAGAGGGATCTGTCTTCACTACTCCAGTCTCAAAGTGCATCCTCTAGAAGGTTGAGGCAAACGTTGGGTTCTTTTTTTGGGGGGGGGGGTTGAGTTCTAGCAGAAGTACTCGTTTGGTGGCCCCTCAGTCCTAGCAATGGCCTCCGAGTCAACACTAGACCTGGCAGAGAGCAGTCGATTGGACTCATCAGGGTTTAGCCGGGTCAGATACTCACCTTCCATCCCTTTAGCTTTAGCCCCGGGTCCCAGAGTCTCAAAGGTGACATAGGAATCCTGTATTTCCTTGGATTGCCTGCCCAAGAGTTTTTGGCAGCGCTTCTTTATGGCGCCACAACACACAATCAGAGTGAGGGGCACAGCAATCACACAGGCCACTGTTATGACCACCACATTGATGAGCTTCTGGGTGCCGCTTGCGCTGGCTGCCTCATCCGTTGAGAAGATTACACACTGCTCCTTTTTTGGGATCAGGCCTTTGACGCAAACGCAAGCAATGTATTTCGTTTTTGGCACCAGGCCGTCGATGGTGATACGGTTTTTGCCAGCACCTACATTGATCCGCCGCATGTCCCGCTCGCCAAACACGGCGTACAGAACGCTGAACTCGGTGGTGTTTGTGGCTGTTGGGGCTCTCCAATTCAACGAAACAGTGTGGTCGGTATCGCCGATCACCTTCACCGAACGCACAATCCTTCTCTCTGGAGCTTGTAAGGACGAGGCATTGGCCACCATGTTACCCAGAGAGCTCTTCTCCATCTTCTGAGAGTCCGATGCTCTGCCTCGAACTCGAGAGCCATCCGACACGCTGTAGCTCTCAACATCGTACTTCCCAGTAACTCCTTTGCCATTGAGGCGTTCAATGATGGGTTTGCCTGCCGAAGACGTTGGGGGAGGGACATACCTGGCGATCAGTTTCTCTTGATATGCGGCCCTCCCAATACTGCCAGCTTTCTTTCCTCTGGGTTTCTTAGCAACTGGACCTCCTCCACCTCCTGCTTCTTCAGAACGAAATGAGTCTGTGATCACCAGGGAGATGATTGCGTCCGCTGTTCCAACAAAGTTAGCTGCTTTACACACATACTTTCCCGAATCCCGGTAGGAGACTGCAGGGACGCTCAGAATGGACCAAATGATTCCCTCCTTTGAGATCTCTTGCTGAACTGAAAATAAAGAAAAGGTTTGCAGGGTAAGCAGATTGGCACAAAGAGAATAACTTTAATCCCAATCCCAATACTCAAGCAGAAATAGATGTCATTCTAATCTTAGCATCACTGAATTTGGTTCAGGAGAACTCACTCGTGCCGTTGATTTTCTTGCCGTCGGCACGGCTCCAGGCCAACTCGGGGATGGGGACGCCGACTGTGCCACAGCGAAGGAGCACGTTGTTGCCCAACGAGCTACGGACACGTGCAACGGCTGTGTGCACCCGTGGGCCCTGGCACCTCTGCAGCGCTGCTTCAGTGAAGAAAACTCCAGATAGACTCTCAGGGTCTGCACACCGCAGCCTGGGGTCTATTAGAGCCACAGATGACCTCGGAGACTTCTGAAACTGGATCAGATCATAAAGCCGGCAGTCGCACAACCACGGGTTGTCATGGAGACCTGAAACGCAAGTGCATCCATTGAGACCTTGTTGCATGAGAGCCGTTGTAACTACACACAGCTGTATACACTACACTAATCCTCCCAGGTGGTGTCAAAAAGTACATGAGCCTCACCAAGAATGAACTTGGAGGAGTCTGCTTCCTGAGACGGTTTCACGTTCAGCCACAGCGAGAGGACGTCCACAGGGACAGTAGTGAGACTGTTACTAGACAAATCCAAGTAGGTGATGTTCTTAATGTACATAATGGCCTCCGCGGGGATGCTGGAGATCTTGTTGTTGTGCAGGTCGAGCAGCTTCAGGTTGGGCATGTCCCTCAGAGACTCCCACGGGAATGAGGTGAGGGAGTTCCCGTCCAGCCTCAGCTCATCCAGGTTTGTAAGACCCCGGAAACTCTCCATGCTGAGCGAACTCAGGGAGTTGAAAGACATCCACAAGAACTCCATGCTGTCAAGGTAGCGGAAGTTGTCACTAGAAATCCTTGTGATGGCTGTCTTCTCGATGCGTAGCTTGGATGTGTCGGTGGGGAAGTTTGTAGGAACAACGCTGATCTCGGGATCGTTGCAAAGTACACTTCTGCAGGAAGTAAAGCACAACTGTTGAAATGCGTTTTATTTGAACTCCAAGGAGCATATGTTTTATGACTGTGGGTTAGCAGGACTGCATAAAAAGCAAAACATCAATAAAACTTCTTCACTAATGTAAAAATGACAAAATACGGCATTTTCCTAAATTTCCCTAAATGTCAGAACGTGCAGCTGATCAAAATAAGGATTGTTCTGTATTGGAGACGAGTGCCATTCCAGCTTTGAAATGTACCAGCATGCAGATTAAAATGATGCTATTTGAAATAAATAGTTCTGCAAAAGTAGTGGCCCATTGTCCAGTAACAAGCAAAGCAGATTAAAGAGCAACTCCAAGTTAATCCTCCACGACTGAACCACCAATGGACAGTCTATTTTTACACAATATATATACATACACACAAATGCAAAAAAATGATTCAAAATCAACGATAATAAGCAACGAGAAGAACTTGCAAATAATCATATTTACCTTGCTTTGGATCCATCGCTCAGTTTGTGAAAGAAGCAGCTACACTTTGCAGGACACGAAGTGCTCATGAGTGGGAGAAAAACCAAAGCCACGCAAAGAGCACAAGAAAAATGTCGACTCATTTTAAATTGCTACTACTTCTACTTAACTACTAAAAAAATTGTGATTGTTTAATTAAGGGTACGTGAGATGCATGCTGGTGCCAGGCGGGCTCTCGGCTCCATTCTGCTCCGCCTGCAGTGAATCCTCAGATAAAAAGGATGCAGAGGGATTAAAGGAGAAGCAGGAGGGAGGAGGAGGACTTTACTTTGGGGTTATTTTCATTCACACGATTAGAGTGTGGCTTCCTGGAAGCTGATAGGCTGCACACTTGTCACTTTCTTTCTCTTTCCAGTGTTGACAATTAGTAGACTGCAACACAACTAGAGGTTGCTGGAGTTCACAATAAAATAAAGGATTTCAGTTGAAAAAATGCATTTCATGCCACCCATATTGTTTTATCATAAAATCATTGTTTTATCATATATATATATATATATATATATATATATATATATATATATATATATATATATATATATATATACACGTAATATAGCGGCGGTAACAAATTTATTTGATTAATTACTTTTTTTCATTAATTATTTTTTTTCGTATTTAATGCATCCGCATTATGGCAAGCCACCGCTCTCTGTTAAAACGGAGTGTAAGCACCCCACAGAGTCTCTGACAATCTTTTTAACTTTATTCTAACCTGAGAACATAAACAGCAGTGCAATTCCAACACCATATATGTATCTCCAACTCCAACCAAACACGTCTCTAGTCCTCTATTATTAATGATTAGTATTTCACATTTAGGCTGTGTGGTTAGCACACACAGTCAGGAGATCGGGAAGATCTGGGTTTGAATCTCCGTTGCGCATTTCTGTGTGAAGTTTGCATGTTCTTCCCGTGCGTGCGTGGGTTTTCTCCGTGTACTACGGTTTCAAAATCACTCCGGTTTCCTCCCACATTCCAAAAACATGCATGTTAGGTTAATTGGCGACTCTAAATTGTCCATAGGTATGAATGTGCATGTGAATGTTTGTTTGTCTATACTGTATGTGCCCTGTCATTGGCTGGCCACCAGTCCAGGGTGTACCTCGGCCTTTCGTCCTGAGATAGGCTCCAGCATACCCACAACCCTAGTGAGGCATAGAAAATGGATGGATGGATTTCACATTTTCAAAGTTTACAGTTAACCAAAGTAATTGATATCATAATTATATTCAATATGGCAATAAAGATAATTACACATAATTCCTCAATTAGCTGCCGATCCACTGTATTTGTGAAGATCGGATAAAATTGGCTTCTGCCACGAGATCAGGCCGATCCGGTTGCCGTATCTTTGCAACTCTGAGCCACACTCCAACATGGTAGGTGCGGTAACGTGCCTCAAAGCTGGGTGCCACTCGACTCGCGCCAACTTGCTCGCAAGAAGAAGAAAACGCAACGCCACCATGCAGACATGTCCATGGTGTCCCGTTGTGAAGTAAGTTTCACACTGGACGTTAGACGTTCGGCTCCGTAGCTACAGCGCTAGTTCCCGCTCACTGTGACGGACTGCTGCGTCATGGTGTAGGGAACTCGCACGGGAAGTGCCGCTCTAACTGCTGGTTGCTTTTAATAGGGACCGCAGGCGCTCAGCGCAGGTGTGATTTTTTTGGGTCTACCACTTGATTTTTTTGTTCCATAATGCTCAGGATCTTTCCAAATTTTTCGGAATGAGTGTCTTACTGCGCCCAACCTCAGCAGCAATGGCACGCTGCAAGAGGCCTTGCTTATGCAGCTCCACAATCCGACCACGTTGAAAAAGAGAAAGCATCTTAGCTTTAGCCATCAGGAGGGCATGACAGTGTAAATGCCTGACAGAAAATGAACATTTTTAGTAGATTTTGGCTTTTATAGCCTGTGGTATTAAGCTTTTGATCAGGTGAGAACCTATTTAATTTTTAATTTTTTTTAAATTACAAGTTCCAAATGTTTTTTGTTTCACTCCCCCTTCTTGTTTTTTGCATATTGTAGCTCTACTTAAAACCTCATTAAGATCCAAATGTGCAAAATGCTAATTCTAGCATTTTTCAACTGGTCTTAAGATTTTCATCAGGTGTGTATATACATATATGTATATGGTATGTATATCGAAAAAGGGCCACACTGTGGCCGGGTGGTTAGCATGTTGGCCACACAGTCAGGAGATCATGAAGAGTGTTTGCCCCTTCCTGCGTTCTCATTTTTTTGTATGTTTGTCACATTTAAATGTTTTAGATCAAACAAATATAAACATGGGCAACACAACAAATGTATACATTGACAACACAACTGAACACAAAATGCTGTTTTTAAATGAAACTTTTTATTATTAAGGGAGAAACAAAATCCAAACCTACATGGCCCTGTGTGAAAAAGTTAAAATTTAAGTTAAAACATCAGTTAAAACATAACTGAGATTAATTGAGATCTATCAGTCAGTAAAAGGTTACAAAGTTATAAAGTCATTTGTAAAGCTTTGGGACTCCAAAAAAATACTAATACAAATTATTCACAAACGGCGAAAACATGACACAGTGGTGAACTTTCCCAGGAGTGGCCGGTCAACCAAAATTACCCCAAGAGCGCAGCGACGACTCATCCAAGAGGTCACAAAGACCCCACAACAACATCCAAGGAAATGCAGTCCTCACTTGCCTCAGTTAAGGTTCATGACTCCACCATAAGAAAGACGCTAGGCAAAAACGGCCTGCATGTTCCAAGACAAAAACCACTGCTGAACAAAAAGAACATTAAGGCTCGTCTCAATTTTGCAAGAAAACATCTTGTGATCCCAAAGACCTTTGGAAAAATACTCTGTGGTCTGACAAGACAGAAGTTGAACTTTTTGGAAGATGTGTGTCCAATTATATCTGGCGTAAAAGTAACAACAAATTTAAGAAAAAGAACATCATACCAACAGTAAAATATTGTGGAGGTACAGTGTTCCCTCGCTCCATCGTAGTTCACATTTTGCAGACTCGCTGTTTCACGGATATTTTTTAAGTGCAATTTTAGTGCTTTTTCATTTTTATTTATTTATTTTTTTTTAACAGCATATGAATATTGTTACAAGCAGTCCCTGGCCCTTTAAGAAGAATTGCATTGTGGGAAGGTGGCGGTGTCTCACTCTCTTCTTTCTTTTCTGTCTGCACCGCACATTTTCTTCTGCATCCCGATTGGCTGTAGACCATTGTCAATCAATCTCCTTTGTGCCGTCTTTGTGTGGGCTGCTTGCTAACCGGCAATAAACAATAGAAGAAACAGAAGAAGCTAACCGTGTGACACTGAACACTGTATGTTTGAATGTTTTCTCCCCAACAAGACCCACAATGTTGACGAAGCGTTCTGCACCCAAAAGGCAGAGGATGCCAGCCATCACACAAAAAGTTGAACCTCTGGACATGCTGAAGGAAGGTAGAAGTTGCGGCTATTGGGTGTCATTACGGAATGAATGAATCCTTGGTTCAACGGTTCAAGAAGGAGGAGGAGGAAGAGGAAAATACGACAACAGGAGCAATATGGATACAAAACACTACAGCGGAACGGCGCCAGGACGAAGAGGCAATGAAATACGGGTGAGTAACTTAATAATTCCTTGTGTCCAACTAGTTGATTATTGAAATTCAAATGAAATTTTAACTTTGAGAGCCTTTAAACAAGAGAGAAATGTGAAAAAAATTGTATTGCCTGTCTGATAAAAGTGTATGGTGAGGTGTTTTACAGCCTTAAGACATATATAATAATTGTAAAAAATAATTTAAGTTGTCTACTTTGAGGATTTCACTTAATGCAGGCTATTTTGGGAACCTATCCCCCATGATAAATGAGGGAACACTGTAGTGTGATGGTTTGGGCTATTTTGCTGCTCCAGAATTGGAAGACTTGCTGTGATAAATGGAACCATGAATTCTACTGTCTACCAATAATTTCAATAATTTCTTTTTAATGCAAGACTTGGTAATGGTTTAGTTTATTTTGAACACACTAGCAAGTTACACTGGAATACATCACATAGTACAATTCACAGTTCCACATGTCCAAAAAGGACCTACAAATCATCGTATTCATATTTGTATTTTTGAGGTGCTGTAAATAGCGTCATTCGTGAGTCAAGAAATGACAGAATCTTCATGTTTCACTGACCCATTTAGTGGACAACGTCACTGTTTTTATTCTCCACAAGTGCAGAGTAAAACAGACGACAAATCCTTTAATCCAATCACCTCTGTGTCTTTTTTAATATATATCTCGCTCCCCTTTATTGCATATCTGTGCTTGTGAAATCTCCTCAAACATAACCAGACAACAAGACGTCCAAAATTCCTGTTTTTAAATTTAAAATAACTTCAATTGTAAACGACAATTAACAAAAATTTAAATACAAATTAAGTTATAAACTACAGTTTCACATTTTCAATGAAACTACTGAAATCAATTAAGATTTAAAAAATATCCTAATTCATTTATTGAGATGAACAATATATACAGTAATTCAGTAAGTCAATTTCCGCTAAGTAGGATTACTTTTTTATCAATAGAATATTTTCAGAGCATAGAAAATCTGTCAACAACTTTCTAAATACGTTTTTTTTAAACATTAATAGAGCCCTCTAGGTAGGCCTATCACGATAATCAATAAATCCATTAATTGAACGATAAAAAAAGCAAAGTCGATAATTTTGCCGGCCTCAATAAATTGACATGTCCATGCATGTGTGTTCGTTTTCCTTGGCTCTCTTTACCACACAGGCTGAATGACAACAGGGTTCACTCTGCATCTGTCTGTGCGCATTGGTGCTACAGCGGAATGAACAGAGAGCATGAACCCCCCTTTCACATTCTGCCTCTTTGTCCCAGTAGGTGGAGGCTGGGCTACAGTGAGTGGATACACAGAGTGCTAGCAGCAAGTTAGCCTCATGAGCGAGCATCCGCTAACACGAACAAAGGTACAAAAGGGATGTTGGTTTCTAAGGCAAATGCCACAGCCCCAGTGTGGGAATATTTCGGTTTTAAGAACGTGAGCACATGAACACTGACAAACCGATATGTCGCATTTCTTCAAAGTAGTGACAAGGAAGAAGGGCAATATGACCAACTTGTACAGCATGCACACCTCAAACACAACCATCCTGTCCAATTTTCCAACTGGGAAAAAAACACCACTGAAGGTGCAGCAGAGCCTCCGTCCGAACAGTCAGCGCTTACTGAGGCGTTTGGTCAGCAGAGGAAATATAAGCAAAAGAGCGCAAAATGGTGCACACTCACAGTATCGTGAATTTTGTTACAAACATAAATTTGTGAAATTGAATATGGTTATGAAAATAGATCTTCAAAGCATTAAACATAATGCAACCAAAGTATTGCTGAATTTACTTTTTTATTACACGGCATGACCAACAATATTGTTTGTTTTTTGTAACAAACCTCTGTGAGTCAGGTCCCTAACACAATAAAAGAAAAAATTGGAAAAAATGGGGTGCAAAATACTTATAGGGAAGGACTAATCATTTGACATGTTTATAGATCAATTTGTGGTGTGATTTAGAATAAGATTTTTTAAAGAAACTTTCTTTGGGTCCTGTGAAATCCGTTTTGTTTTTTCCCAAATTCAGTTTTCTACGATTTAATCTTTTAGAATTCATTTTTTTACCATTTCCACTAATTTTGCCAGCAGAGTGTGTGCTATTTGGGTTCGTGAATAAAATGCAAAAATCCTTACATTTATTGATGCAATACATCATTGGTCCATTGTGTCCAGTAAGTGAGAAATGGATGTAGCTTAGCTAACTTTTCTAATGGGATGTCAGCCTCAGCACATATTGCTACTAAATCTTCAACAAGCTGTTATGCCCGTGCTTGTGATTAAGGAAGATGTAGTCACTGATGTACTTCCAATCATGTTATTAATATAAGATGTTTTAAGGACACCCTTATTTTTTTTTACACAATTACAACAATGACAAATGTGACAAAGAATGCTCTTATTTTGAAAGCCGGAATGTGTCGTGTGTGTTGAGAATGGCAAGTGACGGTTCATATGCACCAGGTTTAAGAATAAATGTGCCTCTCATCTTTTTTCACTCAGAGCCTGCACGTCATCAGTGGGCATTGTAAAATGGTCCTTACATTAAAGCAGTAAAACACAACACAGTGAAAATATACTCATCCAGCCTGAATATCACACACACACACACACACACACACACACACACACACACAGCTGCTCTAGCTACACTAAGCGAACCCTGCTAGCTTCCATTCACGCTCCGTAACAGAGGAGTTTCCAAGGTTTTTCACTGTCGTTTCGACATGTTTAGTAGTGTTTGTAAGGTCCCTATTATCAACCAGTGGTTAGAGCAGCACTTCCCGTGTGAGCTGCCTACACCGTGATGCAGCAGTCCGGGCACAGTGAGAGGGAACCAGAGGTACCAGCTACCTCTGTAGCTACGGAGCCGAATGTCCAACGTCCAATGTCCAATGTGAAACTAACTTCACCACGGTACACCATGGACATGTCTGCATGGTGGTGTTGCGTTTTAGTCTTCTTGTGGGTGGTGGAGTCAAGTGGCAACCAGCATTGAGGTGCATTACTGCATCTACCATGTTGGAGTGTGGCTCAGAGTTACGAACTTGATACGGCAACCCGATCGAACCGATCTGGCGGAAGCTGATATTATCCAATCTTCACAAATACAGCGGATTGGCAGACGATCCCGAAGATAAGATTGGGACATCCCTACCCTGAATGCCTCTCGCGTTCTTGTAATGAGAATGAGAAAGTGTCGTTCCCAGGATGAACGGACTAGAGAGACGTGTGAGTTGGAGATACATACAGTATACGGTGTTGGAATTGTACTGCTGTTGTTGTGTTCAGGTCAGAATTAAGTTATAAAAGAGCATCAGACTGTGTGTGACTGTGTGGGGACGCTTTTTCCATGTCAGGTAATATTTTCCAATACTAATAATAATAATACATAGAATTTATAAATGCAGTGAATTGCTAAACCAGCAATGTAATGTCATTCTGGCATGTGTATAAGTAGGCAATGTTCATTTTGATCTTGACCAGCTTTCTCATCTCCACCTCAGAAATTATCACCTGCCTATGCAGGGCTGTGGTCACCGTCGAAGCTGGTTTGTATTGTCGCATCATGCAACTAGTTACGTGACAGAGACAGTTGTTTTTTGTCTAGTTGTGACAGCCCTGTATAGGGTTGGCGTGTTCACCTCATGGTTGTTTGGGCCAGCGCATCAGGACTTTTACATTTTTTTCGTTTAGTCATCAGGGTTTCCTCTAGGATTTTTTTGAAGCTGTGGTGGTGGGCTGCATGGGAGGGCGGACTGCCGCCGCTGTGTCGTGCCCCTGCTGTGTCTAAATTTTTTTTTTAAATGACAACATTGCAAAACTGTTAATTTAATGGCAAAGTTGCTGAGAGGACTGCCAACATTTAAATGGCACTTTATTTGCAAAGCACATCTCCTCTCTGTATGCTCATTTGTCATTAAACAGGTGTCATGTTTGAATAGAACTTGAATAAAAGTTTTTCCACCTTTCAATGTCCCATGTTTGATGCTCCCTGGCAAAGTCTGAACGGGCAGTTTTGTGGCGTTGAAGGAGACGAGGTCTTTGAAATTGTTTTTTTTAAACCTTTTCCTGCAGATGCCGTCTGATGGTTATTGCGCTGCAGTTGGCACCAGTAAGGTCCTTAATTTGGGTGGAAGACCGCCCTGTGTCTTGATGGACAGCCAATCGGATCCTCCGGCTCAGCGCAGGTGTTATTTTTTTGGGTCTACCACTTGACTTTTTTGTTCCATAATGCTCAGGATCTTTCAAAAAATGTAGAATGACTGTCTTACTGCTCCCAACCTCAGCAGCAATGGTACGCTGTGAGAGGCCTTGCTTATGCAGCTCCACGATCCAACTACGTTCAAAAAGAGAAAGCTTCTTAGCTTTACCGTCAGGAGGGCATGACAGTGGGAATGCCTGACAGAAAATTAACATTTTGAGCAGATTTTGGCTTTTATGGCCTGTGGTCTTAAACTTTTGATCAGCTGACAAACAGCCTATTTCAGTTTAATTGTTGTTTTCAATAAATTACTTTTTCAAAATGTTTTTTGTCTCACTTCCCCTTCTTGCTTTTGCATATTGTAGCTCTACTTAAAACCTCATTGAGATCCAAATGTGCAAAATGCAAATTCCAGCAATTTTTTTGCTTTTTTTATTTTGATCAGGAGTGTGTATATATATATATATATATGTGTGTGTGTGTGTGTGTGTGTGTGTGTATCAAGTAGCCTCTTGAGTACATTCCCAATTAGCACTAGTTTATAAAATGATGTGTTACACTTTTTTTCAGTTGACTTTTTTTTTTTTTTACTTTATGAGTCGAAGTTTAGACCTGTATTATGTATTATATTTATTTCAGCTACACTGCAGTAAAAGTCTTCAAATATTTGAATACTTTTCCCCTCCTCTGCTGCTTGCAGTCAAGCGACATGTGAACTCAGAGGAGGGGTGAAGACACACACATTTAATAAAGGGTAGGCAAGGTTTCTTCTTAGGACATTCTTGGGCGGATTGGTGCAGCTTTAAGCAACTTAAAATCTCTTTGTGCTGTGTTTTTTTCCCCCTTTCTTTCACCATGTGACAGGAGTGCAACACAAAGCTTCACTTTGTAGGAGGACAAACATTGCAGCAGTAGCAGAGCGCTTCGTCTGAAAGTTAGTAAAAGTGTGTCAACATGGCAGCGTACACTTTACCTGAGGGCTTCACGGACTTTGACATGTTCTTGTTCGGCTCGGCGCTCTTTGTCGGCGGTAAGTAGGAGCGAGGACCACCAGGAAGACTGCTGATGCTTGGCTTGCTAGCTGGAACCGTCCTCCATTTGTCCACAGGGGTACTCGGGTTCCTCCTCAACGCCGTCAGCGTAGCCTCTTTCCTGGGTGTCCGGGAGCTGAGGACCCCCAGCAACTTCCTGGTCTTCAACCTAGCCTTGGCCGACATTAGCCTCAACGTGAACGGACTCACGGCCGCCTACGCCAGCTACCTCAGGTACCACCACACGACTTGGTCCATTTTTTTTGTATATAAATAGATGAATTAATCACGACATAAGATGGAGGAAAATGGTGGGGTACCAACCATTTAGCTCGCCTCCATACGAGGAAAAAAATAAATAAATAAAGTACTTTTTCTAATTTAATATATCTTATATATAGTAATAATAATATATAGCTATGCTGCAAATCAGTAAGACAACACTAATCATTCCTGGTTTATTATAAAACTTCCCAAACAAATTATAATATTATAATACTATAAACCTCTTGGACAGACATAATATTTTGGCCCACATTCCTTTTTTTGGTGACCCAAATGCCCAGCCAGCCATTTGTTGCTAGGCAGAGTCCATAGGGCACCCGCTGACTGCCCCACAAGCCAATCACATACACTGAATGTGGAAGCCACGCCCACTAGTCTTTAAAGGGATAGTTAGGATTTTTTGACATGAAGTCTGATGACATCCCCATCAGCAGTGTACTACATCAACAGTGAGTTGAAGTTGTAGTTGATGTTGTTTTGCGGGACCCCCCCCACTTGGTCCCGCAATTCCAGTTCTGCGCCGATTTCCCTGACAAGGAACATAGTTCCGCTTAGTTCCTGGGACATTTATTTAAAGAGTTTGGCTTCTCAAAACAATATGCATTCAAAAGAGTAATGCATTTGCATCATAAAAATGCCTACTCAAAAAAATCAGACTCCACAAATCGCTCAGTGTTATATTTGTCTCATGCCATATCCCTGCGCAATGTCGCCTCTCCATTCATGTGTATGGGACGAAGACGCTTCCTTCCACAACGGAGCGCGGCGGCCATCTTGTTTATGTGTATATTTACGGGAGACAAATATAACGCCGAGGGATTTGTGACGTCTGATTTTAGCTGCTGGTTCTGTGTAATGGGAAATATGTTGGTAGCTGTAACCTTCCAATTATTAAAAGATCATGGAAGTAAATTCATCTGTTTCATGTTTATTTTAATTGTGGATCATTACAAATATGTAACCCGCCCTGTTTCGCACCGCCCGCACTGGGGGGCAAGAGCGCAGACCACACAGCCAAAAGCCCGGACTGTCGGCCGCGTGTTCAGCGCAGCTCTTAAGGCAGAGGGAGTGAGGTTTACCAACGTACACTTGCACAGCCTCACAGGCTGGCATCCGTTAGAAATATACTTTGTTTTAGTAGTACACAGTGAGTAAAAAGAAATTATATATAGAAAAAAATTATGCATGAAAAAACTGACAAACTATTGATCACAAAAAAGGATGCATCGAGATGCATCTGTGATCGTCTTAGCTTTGCATTGCAGGCCTCTGAAACGTAATCGCATTGAATCGTGAGTTGGCCAGAGATTCCCACCCCTATACAGTACCAAGTAAATACAGGGCCAGCGTTGCCGATACTGATGGAGAATTTTTTCAATTATTTGAGCAAAATAAAGTCACTGTTTCAAAATAACCAAACAAAAGCACAAACTGGCTTTCATTCAAATCCTTTTTGTCCCCAAAGCCCTCCTGTCACCAAGGAGTTTATAAAAAAATAACAATATCAACAAACAATATGAACAACATGACAAAACACACAAAACAGATATGTGTGAAAAGTCTTTTGGGGCCCTGCCTCACACTTTGAAACACATGTGCCAAGCGGTTAAATAAAAGTAGAAAAAAGCCAGACAAAGCAAAAAGTTGTTGGTATGAGTGTAATTTTTTTGTAACATGACTGTTATGTTTTTGCCTTTTCTGTTTGGGCTGGATACTCTCTTGAGTAGTAGTAGTTTTTATTTTTAAAGTACAAAAAAATATCTAGCTGCAAATATAACAATAAAATACTAAGTATGAAAAATATAAAAATACATTTCAGTCTGCAAATGGCCCATGGGCTGGACTTTGGACACCCCTAAAAATGTTTTATTGTGATTGTAATGCAAATAAATGATGTAACCAAAAATACTAGAAAGCAAGAAAATTGTGTGTTTGTGTGAAGACACATCTTTTTTTTTTTTTTTAAAGATATTGGCCTTTTGGCCAACAAGGCTGCGCCTATCATGGCTTTCAAGGCATGATAGCAGTCCTGGCGTCCATCAGCTTCATGGCGACCATCGCTTGGGACCGATATCACCAGTACTGCACCAGTGAGTCCAACCTGTGAGGGTAGACACTCACCGGCCATTAGGTACACATAGGCCTGTCATGATAAACAATAAATCTATTAATCGAACGGTAATTAAAAACTAAGTCAATAATTTTGCCGGACTCGATAAATTGACATGTGCATGCATTGACTGTTTTCTCCTCTCTACACCACACAGGCTGGATGACAAGAGAAGGTTCACTCTGTGCATGTTGGGTCTCTGTTGGAATGAATGGAGAGAGTGAACCTTCCTCTCAGCCATTCAGCCTCTTTGGCTCAGTAGGTGAGGCAAAGCTGCTAGTGAGTTGATACACAGAGAAGATTAGCATGAGCACAGGTTAGCATCATGAGCTAAGTTGAATATGAATGAAGGCACAAAAGCAATTTGTAAGCCAAATGCCACAGCCTCAGTGTGGGAAACACAAACAGAATGAACAGGGGGAGCGCATGAACACTGACAAACTGATTGGAAATTAGGGATAATGAAGAAGGGGAATACGAGCAATTTGCATGCACACCTCAAACACAACCATCCTATCCAGTTTTCCCAACTGGGAAAAAAAAACACTTACTGAGGCATTTGGTGGGCAAAGTAAATATAAACAAAACAGCACAAAATGGTGCACACTCAGTGTCATTCTCTACATGCTAAGCCTTCCTATTAAAGGGATAGTTCGGATTTTTTGACATGAAGTTGTATGTCTGTGTAGGCTCTCAGTCGTACAGGAGTTGTCCATCGAGGAAAAGGCTTCTTGAGACATCATCTGTACTTCTGTGAAGAAAGTGTCGAACGTTTCGCTCCTCATCCGAAGAGCTTCGTCAGTGAACTAATATTGGTTCCTTACATAAGGAACCATAAGGAACCGGGTGTAAGGAACCATAGGAGGAGGGTGTTGGCACACCAATTCCGCCCACTCTTACTGTATTTAAGGCCTAGGCTACCAGCACTTGTTAGTTCGCTGACGAAGCTCTTCGGATGAGGAGCGAAACATTCGACACCTTCTTCACAGAAGTACAGATGACGTCTCAAGAAGCCTTTCCCTCGATGAAGTTGTATGACATCCTCATCAGCATTGTAGTCCAATAACAGCGTCTTACCCCCAATTTGGTCTCCTAAGTCCAGTTCTGGTCAGATTTCTGTGATGAAGAATGTAGTTCCGCTTAGTTGCTGGGGACAGTTAAGTAAATAGTTTGTATTCTCAAAACAATATGCGTTCAAAACATCACAAAAATGCCTTTTCAAATAATCAAACCTCACAAAACGTTTGGCATTATATCTATTTCCCGCCGTATCGCTGCACACTGTCGCCTGTGCGTTCATGAGAATGTGACGAAGACACTTGCATCTTCTTCCGCTGTGAAACACATACGTAAACAAGCTGGCCGCGGCGCTCCGTCGCGGAAGTAGATGCGAGTGTCTTCGTCACATACACATGAACGCACAGGCAACAGTGCGCAAGGATACGGTGAGACAAATAGTGTGACGTCTGATTTTTTTTTGTTTTTTGAGAAGGCATTTTTGATGCAAATGTATTAATCTTTTGAACGCATATTGTTTTGAGAAGCCAAAGTCTTTACTTAATTGTCCCCAGCAACTAAGTGGAACTACTTGCTTCATCACAGAAATCTGACCAGAACTGGACTTAGCAGACCAAGTGGGGGGTAAGTTGCTGTTATTGGATTACAATGCTGATGGGGATGTCATACAACTTCATGTCAAAAAATCCAAACTATCCTTTTAAGGAATAATTCCCAATGTCATTATTTATTCAAGTGCAGTTTTCTTTACAGAGACTTGATACTCCATTTTATTTATTCTTTTCTGTACTTTTTATTGGAGTGGGCTTTTTTTCTTAAGAGACAGAGAGACAGGGTCTATTTTTTTTTGTGTTTTTGGTTGTGATTTTGATTTACATGCAGTTTTTGCTAAAAGAGACACAGTCCATTTTAATTTGTTTTTTTTATCTTTAAAAAAATAATGTTTAATATATTTTATTTAAAAGCTCTTGACATTCCAATTACAATATTATATACTCTTGAGAAATTATTGCTTTTGATATGTACTTGCATTATTATGCCATATAATTAATGAAAAAATAGTCTTCAAAAATGCTGTCAATAGTATTATCGACAATAATTTTTAGGACAATTATCGTCTAGCAAAATGTGTTATCGTGACAGGCCTAGGTACACATCCAGATCCAGTACAAGAGCCAGAAGAATTCACTGTGGTTGTCAGCATTCTGCTTACTCTGTATACCTTGTAAACCGCATAGGCCAGCATTTTACTCCACATCTTGACATGCTAAAAGTCCATGTATTTCTAGGATGGATTTATGTGCTACAGTTCTTGTCATATACCTCATTTGCGCTTGCAGGCGTACCTAATGAAGTGGCTGGTGGGTGGGCTTTCTAAGTTTGCTTACATACTTATTAATGTGATGCAGCAAGTTGTCACCATTGCAGGGCAAAAGCTCTTCTGGAGCACTGCTATGGTGATGAGCGCCATCATCTGGATCCTGTCCATCTTCTGGGCCGCCGTGCCCCTCATGGGCTGGGGGGTCTATGACTTTGAACCCATGAGGACCTGCTGCACCCTGGACTACACTAGAGGAGACAGGTAGGGGAGGGAAAAGACCAAACAAAGAAAAGTGTGAGGAGTTTTTTTTGTGTGTGTGTTTTGCATCTTCTTACCAGGAACTTCATCACCTTCATGCTCACCCTGGTGCTGCTGTACCTGACCTTCCCCGCCCTCACCATGCTGTCGTGCTACAACGCCATCTACAAACACTTCAAGAAGGTCCATCAGCACCGAGTAAGAACTCTGAGACAGCTGGAAACATGCGCGTTATCATCTTTAACATGGCTTTATTGTTGTCAGTTCAACACCAGCTTGCCTCTGAGGGTCATGTTGATGTGCTGGGGCCCATATGTCCTCATGTGCATCTACGCCTGTTTCCAAAACGTCAAGGTCATATCTCCAAAGCTGAGGATGGTGAGTGTCATCATTGTATGTTCTTTAATAATAAAATTAACACCTCTGCTTCGTCTCAGGTTCTTCCCGTGGTGGCCAAGACTAACCCCATCTTTAACGCACTGCTCTACTCCTTCGGAAACGAGTTCTACCGAGGCGGCGTGTGGCACTTCCTCACCGGACAGAAGCTAGCCAATCCGGTTGTGAAGAAGTCCAAATAGTCCAAAAGACTCATCTTGTTTGGAGCTGCTCAGATGTCTCCACAGTTGATATAATACTCTCAATGCAACTGAGGCATGATGAAACCGCCAGTAATGACTGACTTTTATTTAGCCAGGCAGTTTCTGATGGACAAATGTGTTGACAAATATTGCTTAATTAGTGGGTGGAATCAATTTGCAAAAATAAAGAATTAATAAGAGCACTTGCAATTAAATAATCACAATTAATTGCATTGTAATTGAACAACAATACTGGATACAATGAATCAATGAATACAGTATACTTGCATTTCTCCAGTGTCTTTGTGAGATGTGGGCTTACATACTGTATCTTGGCATGACACAATTTGCTAGAACCATGTTCTCCGCTACGCTTCCATCCGGTAGTTTTTGTTTTTTGTTATAAACTTTATTAGCCTAACTGGAGCGCTGACGTCACACAATGCATCTTGTACATCGGCGTTAACAAGGTGGACCAGCGAAGTGTGTCCGTATCGCTTCAAGTGCAGAAATAGAAAAGTGCGATGTTGTAGTAAACTTTTCATTACGTTAGCATGAAGCTGCTGGTTTCATGAAGCAAATAAACACGTTTTACTGCTCAATCCAACAGTGTGGACTCTTCTTGCCCTTCTCTGTGTCTAGTAGGGACCCAGAACACACCGTGACAGCAGCAGTCTGGGAGGCGTAAATCTTGGTGGTCACACACTAACCTGCGAGGTGTTGCCGCCAGTCTTTGGGTGCACGAGCCCGGCGTTGATGGGGGTCAAAGTCTGGGAGGCAGGGCTCTTTTGGGTGCAGTTTTATAGGATATGAGGGGTCCCTGAAATGGTCTTGCTGGAAACACAAAAATGGGGTTTATTGTTGTTTTGAGCTTTAACATGTAACACTTCTTTAAAATAAAGTTACACGTTTTACCCTTTGGTCCAAAAATGGTCCCACTCATAAAAGTGTAAAAAAATTGTAACAAATGCATTCAATAAATATTTCTTTCCCCACTTTCCGTGCATCAAATCTTTTCACAAAACTTTTTGTTTTTGTTCTTATGCACTTTTTATCATAAGAACTAATGATTTTTCTCAATGGGAAAAACACAAAACATCCAAAGAACTGCAGGCCTCACTTGCCTCAGTTAAGGTCAGTGTTCATGACTCCACCATAAGAAAGACACTGGACAAAAACAGCCTGCATGGCCACGACTGAACAAAAAGAACATTAAGGCTCGTCTCAATTTTGCCAGAAAACATCTTGATAATAAGGTGGTAGCTCAGGAAGGAGAAAAGCCCTCCCAAAAAAACATACCAACAGTAAAACATGATGGTGGTAGTGTGATGGTCTGGGACTTTTTTTGCTGCTTCAGGACCTGGAAGACTTGCTGTGATAAATGGAACCATGAATTCTGCTGTTGACCAAAAAATCCTGAAGGAGAATGTCCAGCCATCTGTTTGTGACCTCAAGCTGAAACCAACTTGGGTTCTGCAGCAGGACAATGATCCAAAACACACCAGCAAGTCCACCTCTGAATGGATGAAGAAAAACAAAATGAAGACTTTGGAGTGGCCTAGTTAAAGTCCTGACCTGAATCCTATTGAGATGCTGTGGCATGACCTTAAAAAGGTGCTTCATGCTGGAAAACCCTCCAACGTGGCTGAATTACAACAATTCTGCAAAGATGAGTGGGCCAAAATTCCTCCCCAGCGCTGTAAGAGACTCATTGCAAGTTATCACAAACACTTGATTGCAGTTGTTGCTGCTAAGGGTGGTCCAGCCAGTTATTAGGTTTAGGGGGCAATCACTTTTTCACACAGGACCATATAGGTATGTTTTTTTTTCTCCCTTAATAATAAAAATGTAAATGTGTTTGATGATGTGAAACATTTAAATGACAAACAAGGCAAGCACTTTTTCACACTGCAGATAGCTGTGTGTGTGTGTGTCAGACACACACAGTCAAATAAGCACAATGTACACGTTAAATACACTTCAAACAACACTTCAGTTATACCCGGTGTACAGTTTTTACAATTGTACATGATGCTATTCTCATACAGAGTTGAGTGAAGATGCGGAAGATTAGCACGGCCTTCTGAGAAAACTTTCCCTCAGCGAGTGCAGGCAAGGATTCCACGCAGTGGCTGGACTAGTGATCCAATTCGGTCTGAGCTTGAGTTAGAAGCAGCTCTAATAGCTCACTAAGGAGAACACCTTGTCAGGGACAGATATAGCCACATTGCAGACAGAATAATTATGCAGTCTTACATCTTCATAACTTGGATAAAGACATGTTATCATTTTGTTTTGCAAGACAATTTTGGTCCGACGTAGTGTGGAAAGCCCAAAGGCAAGGGAAGGTGTCTTACTGGAGAAAGGCGGTTCAAAATGTTTTTTTGCAGAACAATTACATTATCTACTTTTAAAAAATGATCAATATTATGCCTCCTTGTCTCAAGCAAGAGAGCAAAGTTGATGAATATGTGGGAGGAAAGGGGTGTCAAAGTTCAAATGACATCAGCGGGACATGACGTAACGCTGCTGGAGCCGCCACTGGGCTTTTCTTGAAAATCATTTTGGGAGTGATTGCAATAAAACATCATGCTAGGATTAGACGCTCAGCAGCACGCGTCACCAGTCTGCGATAAGAAGCGTGTCGTCTGGAATGATTTCCTAAAACGCTCCCCCCTTTAGGTCAGGGGTCACCATCTAGAACAGGGGTGGGCAAACTTTCTGACTCGCGGGCCGCATTGAGTTAACAAAATTGGCCAGGGGGGCCAGACTATATATTTGATACACCCACACTAGTTTAAGCTTACAATTCTAACCGTCCACCTATTTTATGTGTAAAGGTGTCATACAATCTGCTATATGTGCTTGTGTCCCTTTTTTCAAGAGCACTTTAAACATCAGACCACACCAAATTACACAATTAGAATTTTTGTATTTATTTTTTTACCGGAAAAGACACCCGGGATGTACATGGGTTTGGTACAAGGATGCGTGATATAGACAATATGAACTATGAACGATAAAACATTGACTATTAGAGAGTAGAGGAAACGTCCCTCCTTTTTTACTTCCTAGACAATGCAGTGGGTAGGTTAAGTTGTGCGTCACGTATTTGTTGACTTGTGTTTGTTTGGCACCACGGGTGAGGTAGTTGTCTGGATGGCTGCATGTGAAAATCAACTTAAACAATCACTACTACTTGCAAGTCATGGTCAGCTTGTATGTTCAAAGTTTACATTAAATACACTGGAAGCAATTGGCGGGCTGGATTCCATCACATGGTGGGCTGGATGTGGCCCCCGGGCCGTACTTTGCCCACTCCTGATCCAGAAGGCTGACATAATATACAGTAAAAGTGCACACCGAGCTGCTGTGCAAATAATCCTGTTTGCTGAGTATAATCACAATGTGACAACACTGTGCAGGGGCACCTTAAAGGAGGGATAGTTAGGACAATTCCAACGGCCCCAACTGACAGAGGCCCCAGTAAATAGGTAAAATAATTTTGCTGTCTGGTTGTGATTATTACTATTATTTTTAACATATAGTCGGGAACCGATTAAAAACAATGTCAGTAACAGTTAAATTGCTACACTGACCAAAAGTAATCTTCCATATTGACTGACAACCCCCTCATAGTTACATGAATGTATTCCACAGTGGATGAAGACTCTTTACTTAAGTGGCCCCACCAACTCACTGGAACTACATTCATCACCGAAATGAGACCAAAACTCGGCTCACGGGACAAAGTGGTGGGTAAGTCACCGCTGGATGTCATACAAGTTCATGTCCAAAAATCCGAACTATCCCTTTCAGGTTCTAGAGATGCGGTGACAACAGCTGCCCCACGGGGGGACCCGAGGTGATCACTTTGACAGCAATAACCATAGCAAAAAACACACGCAAAGTAGTACAAAATGTCACAAAAGCACACAAAACAGCGTGCAGACACACGAGGAAAGTATTAGTAGCTCACAAAGTGCATGGAGTGCTTTTTGGAGTATCGCCCGTCGGTCTCTACCGCCCTCTACCGGCTAAGTCCTCTACCGCCAGTACAGAACTGTGTTGAAAAAAATGCCTTCATGGTTTACCTGGAAAAAAAACAAAGCACAGAGACGAAGGATGCACGAGAGAAACATTGAGTCGACACTTCAAACACAAATGAACAAATCGGCTGTAATATTAGTCATGTGTACATGTGCTGTGCCTTTGCCAAGACGATAATGCTCAATTTTGGGTCATAAGAAATAATTAAACAATAAAGTGTGTTAATGTGGCTGTAGTTCGCAATTGTGATTTATTCATTTTTAAGTTAATTGTATGAAACTTGACTAGGATTTGACCTCCGAGTTGCAAGGCGTGTTGTGAGATATTCAACAGGTCGTCTCGGGGCCAAAAAAATATATATGCAGAAACAAAGTTAAAATATTGAGAAAGTCATTTTTTAACCTAAAAAGTAAAAAAAAATCTACAAGAATAAACTTATTATAAAGAAAAATATCATTTTAGTCGCATAAAGTTTAATTATTAAAGAACAAATTTTTAATTTTTAAAATTCGTAAAATTGTGAGAAAAAAACCCAAAAAGTTGTAATTTTTAGAAAATTAGGTTGGGGAAAAGTCAAATTATCAGAATAAAGTCATAATATCACAAAAAGAAAATTAACAAAGAAGATTAAGAAGAAAGTTTAAATATTTGGGGGGAAAAAACAAAAATGGGAAAAAAGAGCAAATACTAATAGGCTTGTTCACTGATATCACAAAGCTGAGATGCAGTTTTTTTTCTTGAGATATACATAAACTTCTTAGCATATTTACAAAATATCAAAGTGGCCCTTGCATCCTTTCAATATTCACAATGTCGCAGTCATGGGAAAAGTTTGGACGCCCCTGCTTTAATGAAAGACATGCAAGTGCAGTTTGAATTTGAGGAAGTGTAAAATAAGACTGCTTCACCATCCACAAATTAACACATTTGAAAACAAAAAAATAAAATAAAACAAAATAAAAGTCGCTACACCGTAAAAATTAGCTTTTTTAAAAACAATGTTAAGTATTGTATGAATGGAAATATATGCTATATAGATACATAATTATGCATATATAGACCACATTTGATTTTGATAAACACACGTCATCTGTCTGCCCTGTTGGCACTTGTGTGTGACCAGTTAAAAGTACAAGGCTGGTCTTGTGTTGACGTTCACTTTGTTTCTTATTATGGAGAAAATGAAAAATAGCCCATAAAATGTGTAGTTTATAGATGACAGCTTGTCACATGCGAAGCCTATCTATGCTAGCGTGTGTGATTGCTCACGTTTCAGTCTCATTTGACTTTCTGGCATCTTTGTTTACACATTTTGCCTGGCTCTCACTGCCTCTTGTTTTTGTATCCTTGTTAAAACATTGTTGCTGTGTCCTATTTTCCTTGTCATGGTTCATGGTTCATGGTTCATGGTTCATGGTTCATGGTTTTAATTAATCTTGAACATGCATACAAGTCAAACAGTAGCACATCACATAATACAGTTTACAGTTTTGCATGTCCAAAAAGGAGTAGGAAGAAGCTAAGCTTATTTAATCCTACCCCTCATCAGTTTCACATCAGTTGCAATACATTTATTCACCTCTTGTTCTTCCAAGTGTACTTTGTAGGTCTACATGACAATGTAGTGCGATCATAACCAAGGTTTTTACTTACTAAAAGGAAGCTAGAGGCTTAATAATAACTGATAGAATGATTGAAGAAGTGTTTGATTGATAATGAATGAGTACAGACCATGTACTCACCACAATGAAGAGTTAATAGTCAGTGTAGTAGTGGTTAGATGTTGTATTGTATGTACACAGTGGTTCAGGTCTCTTCTTCTTTGTATTTTGTGAACATCAACTGCTTGTACTTTTTCTTAAAATGGCTCATTGTTGTGCATTGTTTGAGTTCCTTACTCAATCCATTCCACAACTTGATTCCACATACAGAAATGCTGAAAGTTTTCAGTGTTGTCCGTGCATATAGGTGTTTTAGGTTAAATTTTCCTCTCAGATCATATTTCTCCTCTCTTGTTGATAAGAATTGTTTAACATTTTTCGGTAGAAGGTTATTGTTTGCTTTATGCATAATTTTAGCCGTCTGAAGGTTTACTAGATCCGCAAATTTTAATAATTGTGATTTTATAAATAAAGAGTTTGTGTGTTCTTTGTAAGCAGCACTATGGATGATCCTGAGTGACCTTTTTTGTAGCACAGTTAGTGGCTGAAGTACACTTTTGTAGTTATTGCCCCATAACTCGGCACAATAAGTTAGATATGGTAATATCAGTGAGCAGTAGAGCGTATGTAGTGCTTTTTGGTCAAGGACAAATTTAGCTTTATTCAGTATTGAGGTGTTTCTTGCCACTTTGTTTTACATTTTTAATGTGAGATTTCCAGTTCATCTTCTCATCTATTATAACCCCGAGAAATTTATTTTCGTTTGCCCTGTCAATGTCTACACCATCAATTTGTATTTGCTGGTACGTTTCCTTTTTACACTTACCAAATAGCGTTACTTTAGTTTTACTGAGGTTCAGGGATAGTCTGTTTTTATCAAACCATCTTTTTAGTAGAGTTAGTTCATCTGTGATTTGTTGTACTATCTCTGGTGTGCTGTCTCCAGAACATAATGCGATTGTATCATCTGCAAATAATACTAGCTTTAGGTCTGTTGGGACTTTACAGATGTTGTTTATATATAGATTGAATAGTTTTGGTCCTAGAATTGACCCCTGGGGAACGCCGCATGATATGTTTAACTCCTCGGACGTATGTTCTCCTAGCTTCACATATTGCCTCCTGTCAGCTAAGTAGCTTTTAACCCAGTTCAAGACTAACCCTCTAATTCCATACCTTTCTAGTTTAGTGATTAGAATATCATGATTCATTGTGTCAAAGGCTTTTGTTAAATCCATAAATACTGCAGCCGTGCACGTTCTGTGATCTATAGCGTTGGTGATTTCCTCTGTAATTTCTATCAGTGCCATGGAAGTTGAAATGTTACTTCTCTATCCGTATTGACTGTCCGTGAGTAACTCATTTTTGTTTATAAAATTGTCCAACCTGTTATTAAATAGTTTTTCAATGGTTTTGGAAAATTGTGGCAGTAAGGACACTGGTCGGTAATTTATGAATTGATGTTTGTTTCCATTTTTAAAGATTGGAACTACTTTAGCTATTTTCATTTTGTTTGGGAATTTACCTGTCTGGAATGATAGGTTGCTAAGGTACGTTAGCGGTTGTACAATCTCATTTATAACCCTTTTTATCATTTCCATTTCTATTCCGTTGCAATCGGTTGATGTTTTCGCTTTGAATTTATTGACAATATCGATGATTTCCTTTTGTGTGACGTTAGTGAGGAACATGGAATTGGGATTCTTGTCTATGATCTCATTTCTTTCCTCTACTGGTGGGTAATTTGGGATTTTTGTTTCCAATTCCGGTCCAATATTTACAAAGTAATTGTTGAACTTTTCAACTACCTGATTCATATTATCATATTTATCATTTCCATCTATAAAATAAAGAGGGTAGTCTTTCTTAGCACCGTTCCGTATAATACTGTTTAGAATGCCCCATGTTGCTCTAGTGTTGCTTTTATTCTTGTTTAATAATTGACTATAATATTCTTTCCTACACACTCTCAGGATGTTTGTTAACTTATTTTTGTATGTTTTATATATTTTTTCTGCTTCTTTAGTTTTTAGAATGATAAATCTCCTATATAGTGTATTTTTCTTCTTACAGGCATTTATTAGTCCCTTGGTCATCCATGGCTGATTTCTCTTCCTTTGCTTATTAAATACTTCTCTCAGTGGACAATGTCTGTTATAGCACTTCATGTAAACATTAAGAAAGTTTTTGTACGCCTCGTTCACATCATTCTCACTATATTGTCCCCCTCGAACCGAAGATTAATTTATTCCGTAATGGCGCCCTACAGCCGTATAACTTCTACATTCCTTCAGCATGTCCAGAAGTCCAACTTGTTGTGAGATAGTTGGCTTCCTCTGCCTTTTGGGTGTAGAAGGTTTTGTTGACATTGTAGAGTTTGACGAGGAGAAACATACAAAGACTTGCTAGCGATGGCACAAAGGAGATTGACAATGGTCTACAGCCAATCAGGACGCAGAAGACAATGGGCGCTGCAGACAGAAGAGGGAAGTAAGCGACGCCACACAACTTCTCACAATGCAATTCTTAAAGGGCCAGGCTCAGCCTGTAACAGCATTCATGCTGTTAAAAAAAAACACACACACACACAAAAATTGCACTTTAAAATATCTGCGAAACAGTGAGTCCCTGAAAAGTGAACCGCGATGGGATGAGGAACACTATTTGTGTTAAATTAAATTTAGGTTCGTGTCCAATAGAAAATGTTGTACTAGTCACGTAGTACTATCTGACTAAATAGGTCAGGTAACAAAAGGAGGCTTGACATTTTACAGTTTAAGTGGTCTCAGCAACTTTGCCATTAAATTAGCAGTTTTGCATTGTTCTTGGTTCATCTGCTGGTTGTTGAAAAATGTTAAAGTCATAAAAATTGTTACTTGTAATGATAAAAATAAAACTGCAGATGCAGCAGTGGCGCAACACAGCGGTGGAAGTATCCTATTGGAAGTGAAACAAGAAGTGATGTTAACATTGGCCACAGGCCGAAAAGCTGGACCCCAAAACGCTGACACAAGAGAGTCCGTGTAACAAAAATTCATGACAAAAAGGCGTTCACAAAAGTAGCAAAAATTCACAGATGAAAAATAAATGCAAAGTACAACACAAAGAGACCTGCACACCATCACGGGAAGAAGACAACTGGAACTAAAAAGGCGCTGCTATCCACGGAGCCACGGAAACTACAAAAATAGTAAACAAGGGAGATGCCGACAAAAAACTAGCAGAGAAAGTACAACACAAAACCACTGCTGAAAAACTGAGCAGGAACGCTAGCAGAAGCGCCATAGTTCCTCCAGTACTGTGATTTCCCATACGCCATAAATGTTAGTCCTACATTTATTTTATGTACATATTTAGATTCCTTGACCATGAAAACATACCATTAGCAATTGGATTCATAATGATATTGATATTAGTTCAGTAGTTACTCACAAAATCGCATTTGCCGTCATGGCGGTTTGCTTCTGGATCTAGCTCCATAGCTTTTGAAGACACAACAAATCTGTTGGCACACTCCAGATTCCACAGTGCTTTGACTGTAAATAATGGTGTTTGTTGCACGTTTATAGCTTCATTTGTTGTCTTCCTATGGTGAAAATTCCAAAGGTCCCCTATTTTTTTCAGATTCTGGATTCAAGTATTCGGAATTATTCCATTATCCGGATCAGTTTTTGATAGTTTGTAGAAGCTGTTGGTAATTTGTCCTGTATTTTTTTTCCAAGTGCTCTAACCATTTTTTGCGGAGTCATATAAACAAATACCGAAAATGGTCCTATCTCGCAATGTTAAAGAATCCTAGAAAAGAATCCCGGATCCAGATCCAATATTTAATTAGATCTTCCACATCCAATTTCCGACAAATCCTGAAAATTTAATCAAAATCCATTCAGAACTTTTCTAGTTATTTTGAACACAAACAAACAAACTGATAAACGCCGGCCAAAACACAACCTCCTTGGCGGAGGTAATAAAACAAAAGTAGTAAAATAATAGTCACATTAAATGTTCAACGTCATGATGTTCTATCAACGTTGTGCGCTTTCTAGTCTGATTAATGATTGCCATTGTTACATTTGACATTGTATACTTTGTTGTTTTTATACTTTGGATTGTTCACAGCCTGTCTCATCTCTTGTTCCTCGTTTCCACAAACAGTTGTATTCTTCCACTCATCATAGTTCGCAATCTTACTTCCCCTTTCTACTGGTCTTAAAGGTTTCATGGTTACAACACACATTGCAACATACACACACACGCACACATCCCAGAAAGGAGACAGAAAGAATGATAATGCCTCATATAAAACACAGTTGTATTGCTAACATTTACCATACGATCATGTGGACTGTGTAATCTCCATCCATCCATCTTCTATGCCGCTTATCCTCACCAGGGTCGCAGGTATGCTGGAGCCTATCCCAGCTGACTTGAACAGTCCGGCTGACTTGGTTCCCCCAGGAAATGGGTGGTAAAAGTTCATTTTTTAAAGCGACGTAATTACTTTACCGTAATATAAATAATAAAGTGTCATGATAATTATTGCATATATGACTTTCGTTGTAATCTCATGCTTTTTGTGATATATCGGACTAAGATTCAGCGAAGGGAAGAAAAAGCAACATTTAGGTTTTGAATGGAAGGAGGGTGATGGAGTGTCTCTCATTGGCTGAGGTGTCATGGTGGAGGAATTAGCATAAAGGGGGGCAAAGTGTTGAAGGGATCCAGTCAGGTTGTTGGTGCTGATGTCACATCTCCGTGAACAGAGAGGAGGAGGGCGGAGGGGACCAAAAATAGCGGGTTAATGTGGTCCAATGGCCAGGAAGGCAGCACTGGTGCTGTCAGAGCTGAGCGCCAAAGTGCCACAGGTGATGAAGGCTGCGAGGATGGAAGTCTCCAGGCGTCCCAGCCGCGTAAAGCCTGCCTGCACGGTGCACGGTGCCGCGTAAAAAAAGAAAAGACAACTCTTGCGGAGGACCGTCAAACATGGGACGCGCTGAGGAAGCTGAGGGCTGTGATCTTCACCGCACACTTTACGCACAAGCGAGGTGAGGACGGCGTCAAGGTATGACACGTCAGAGGCGCTGAGAGAAGCACAATCCTGCACAATTCTTAACGTTAAAGACTCACCAAAAGAAGAAGAAGGAGAAGAAGAAGCACAACACCATGAATGCTGAGGGTGGATCATCCGGGCTGGCCAAGTCCGCCGCCGTCAAGCTGTCCGAGATGGGCGCCCGCACCAAGCAGCTGGGCACCGCCATGAGAGACCCGCACCAGCAGAGGCGCATCATCCTGGTGATTGTGTGCGTGGCTCTGCTCCTGGACAACATGCTCTACATGGTCATCGTGCCCATCATCCCGGACTATCTGGCCGACCTGGAGAGCGAGCAGGCGGAGCACGTCCACGTCGTCTTGCACCCCAACAGCACGGTGGGTAACAGCAGCAGCCAGGACGCAAGCAACAGGAACAACCTGGATATCCAGATCGGGGTTCTGTTCGCGTCCAAAGCCATCCTGCAGCTCCTCGTAAACCCCCTCAGCGGGACCTTCATAGACAGGGTCGGCTACGACATCCCGCTTCTAATTGGGCTGACGGTGATGTTTCTGTCAACTTGTATCTTCGCTTTCGGGGAGAACTACGCCACGCTGTTCGCCGCCAGAAGCCTGCAGGGTCTCGGCTCGGCGTTCGCGGACACCTCGGGCATCGCTATGATTGCCGACAAGTACACGGAGGAGGCGGAGAGGAGCCGGGCGCTGGGCATCGCGCTGGCATTCATCTCCTTCGGGAGCCTGGCGGCGCCTCCATTCGGCGGGGTGCTCTACGAGTTCGCGGGCAAGCGGGTGCCCTTTCTGGTGCTCGCTTTCATCTGCTTGGTGGACGGCTTCCTCTTCCTCACCCTCATCCGTCCCTTTTCCAACAGGACTCGAGAGAACATGCCGGTAGGCACCCCCATCTACCGGCTCATGATCGACCCTTACATAGCGGTGGTGGCCGGCGCGCTGACGGTGTGCAACATCCCGCTCGCCTTCCTGGAACCCACAATTTCCAACTGGATGGAGACCACCATGCATGCCACTCAGTGGCAGATGGGCCTCACCTGGCTCCCGGCCTTCTTCCCCCATGTGTTCGGCGTGTACATCACCGTCAAGCTGGCTGCGCGTCACCCGAACCTGCAGTGGTTCTACGGCGCGCTGGGCATGGTCGTCATCGGGGCGAGCTCGTGCATGGTGCCGGCGTGCAAGACCTTCGAGGAGCTCATCATCCCGCTGTGCGGCATCTGCTTCGGCATCGCACTGGTGGACACCGCGCTGCTACCCACGCTCGCCTTCCTGGTGGACGTGCGCCACGTGTCCGTCTACGGGAGCGTGTACGCAATCGCGGACATCTCCTACTCGGTGGCCTACGCCATGGGTCCCGTGGTGGCCGGCCAGATCGTGCACAACCTGGGCTTCGTGCAGCTCAACCTGGGCATGGGTCTGGTCAACGTGCTGTACGCGCCGGCGCTGCTGCTGCTGCGCAACGTGTGCCAAATGAGGCCGTCCTACTCGGAGAGGGACACCCTGCTGGAGGAGGCTCCGCAGGGGCTGTACGACACCATCCGCATGGAGGAGAGGACGGCCAAGAAGAAGGGCTACAGCTCGGCGGGGAACTGCCTGCCGGTGGACGAGAACGGCTTCGACGCCTTCAAAGCACAGCGGTCCCAGTCCGAGGAGTCGTCCGGGCCGGACTTCACTTGAGGCGGGTGCACCTCGTTAAAGACACCACCACCCCTTCCCGTGGTGAAAATTAACACGTCAATGTGCAATACAAAACACCCAATCACCAAAATCACAATTCTGTGTCAACCACTTTCATTTCTTTTCTCGGTTGTGGTTTTATTGTGTCCAAGTCGATGTTCGTCGAGGAGTGTTTGTGTGACATCAGCATTTGTGTCTATCAATTATTGTCATGTATAAATAGATAAATGTGGGACCAAGTACAGTATCAAGAGCACACACAAAAAAACAAGCCTATATTTGTAGTCTTCTGGAGAAACAAAACTTTTTTTTACTTATTAAAAAACGCCACATTTGAGTATTTTGTTGGTGGAACTTAATTACATTTTTAACAAAAAGGCCTGTCCGTTTTCTCATATTTTCTTCCTGTTGTTTGGAATTAAAAGTATCATCAGCACAACTGGGTTTGTACATATGTGGATAGCACAAACATGCACAATGTAAAGAAATTAATCAAGCGTGGACCACTGAAAAGTGTGAGTGAGTGAGTGTGATTATGACAAATATATGTGTTCATTTATTGACAGTGGGTTTAATAAATTTGTTTGAATCTGTGAGACAGCTGGTTGTGTCTTTTCTTATTATGACCAGAAGTGAGAATTACAAATGTATCATCACAGAAAAAAAGAACTATTGGAGTAAATGGATGATGAAGTATCTATTTAACTTACGCACGCACAATACACACATAAATGCAACTTCTTGTGTAGATGTTTTTGTCCTATAAAAGCCTGCAATGAGTAAAAGTGTGCAAATACATTTATGAATTTAACAGTTGGATGATGGGATGAAGGGGAGGAAGACGGGCTGCGCTGGGATGGGGTGGGGTGGGGGTCAGATAATATGCTCTACGAATAGATATTCGATGGGAGGAGTTTCTTGCCTCCCGGGTGGGGTAGTAGTGTTGGTGGTGGTGAAGATGATGATGGTGTTGGGGTGGGGTGAGGTGGGGTGGGTAGGTAGACTCTCCAACACCTTCCTCCCTTCAGCATCTTTCTCCATGCCGCCTTTTCACGTGGAGCGTCACAGCTGAGCCTGAAAGAGCGTGCACCAGGGGGACATGAAGTGAGGTTTCTCTCATGTGGGATATGGCAGCGCGGATGCTGGGGTCTCGCTGATGGAGCTCGTCTGGTCAGGTAAGACAACATTTAATTGCTCTCTTATGATAAAAGTGATGTATCTAAAGTGCTATTTTAAGGTAGACTTTGCTGGAAAACTTCATCTCTTTGTGTTGTGTGTGACACAAGAAGGAAACACTTCAAGTTGGATCAATCTGAAGTCCTAAACTGTTTTAAAAAAAATAATCATTTTGAGAGGGCATGCAGAAAAATGTCTTGATTCTAATTATTATCATGCCTTTGCATGTTCCATGCAGGGTATCAGCCGAGCATTTGCCCTGATTGCGTCCGACAGTGACGGTGGTGATGCCCCTTCTGAAAAGGGACATGGCCAGCAGCCCAGAAGTATGCCTTCTATTTACTTCTTTATTTGTATTATTTAAATTGCTTGCTTTAGAAAAACACCCACAGTTCTAATAGAAAAAAATGCATTGATGCTGGAGAGTGATGCTGCTACAAGAAGCCAGCAACTTCAGGACGCGGGATAGCTCCTGCATTACAGGCACTTCACCGCTAGGGGTGTAAAAAACACTGCACAAGAAACGGCCACAACATTAGGTACCATGGACTTTTCTTTTCCTCGATATATAATGTCAATCTGTATCTTAAAACTTTTACATCACCACTTCATGGATAATGTAATCATAAAGTCTTTCAGTCATAAAGTAAAACAGAAGCAGGAGCCTTCTGTTTTTGAAGGATCTACTGCAAAAACCCTTTACAAAAGCAAAACGGTAGTCAAAGTGACTGTATGTGAGGTGAGTGCTCTGCTGTTTTTAAAAATGTACTGCAAAACCATTATTCAAACATCCTATACATAACAGGAGTGATGACACCAAATACTGTAAGTGAGTCAATCATCATCTTTATGGCAGGAGCACTTTTTTCCTCTCCCTTGCTAGTAAAAGGTTTCATTTAAAAACTGTGTTTTGTGTTCAGTTGTGTTTTCATTGACTAATATGTAAATTTGTTTGATGATCTGAAACATTTAAGTGTGACAAACATGCAAAAAAAGAAAAGAAAATCAGGACGAGGGCAAACACTTTTTCACACCACTGTATATGACAGGAACGCTCTCCTGTTTTTAACAATCTACCGCAAAAATATGATTCAAACATCCTATATATAACAGGAGCGCTCTGCTGTTTTTAGCAATCTACATCAAACAAGTCAGTCAATCATCTCTATGACAGGAACACTGTAGTTTTTAAGAAAATACTGCAAAAAAACTGTAGTCAAAGATCCTATAACAGGACTGCTGGGCTGCTTTTGGGAATCGACACCAAATATGCGATTCTACAATTATCTGTATGGCAGGAGCGCTATGCTGTTTTTAAGAACCTACCACAAAAACATGATGCAAACATCCTATATACAGTATATATAACAGGCGGGGTCTGCTGTTTTTAGGAATCTACACCACATATGTGAGTCAACGATCATGTATATGACAGGAGCACTTTGCTGTCTTTGAGGACAGGCCGCAAAAATGCTAGTCAAATATCCTCAATATGAGGAGAGCAATTTGCTGTTTTTGTCAATCTGCTCCAAAAATGTATGTCAACAATTGTCTATGTGACACGGCTCCTATATGACAGGAGTGCTGTTTTTAAGGACCAACAGCAAAATGATAGTCAAAGTGTCTCAATGTGGAAAGAGTGCTCTGCTGTTTTTAGGGATCTACACCAAGTATGTGAGTCAATCATCTATATGACAGGAGCAGTCTGCTGTTGTTTAGAACCTACAGCAAAAAACTCTAGTTCAAGATCGTACCGTATATATAACAGGCGCGCTCTGCTGTTTTTGGGGAAAAAACAGTCATCTAAATGACAGGAATGTGCTGCTGTTTTTAAGGACGTAAAGCAAAAACGCCAGCCAAAGAGCCTGTATACAGTGCAGGCCAAAAGTTTGGACACACAACACAACTGATAGCCCCAACCTCATTAATAAGGCGAGAACTTCCACTAAGTAATGCTCACAAGGCACACACATGAAGTGAAAACCATTTCAGGTGACTACCTCATGAAGCTCCTTGAGGGAACACCAAGGCTTTGCAGCGCTATCAAAAAAGCAAAGCGTGGCTACTTTGAGGAATCTAAAATATAAGACATGTTAGAGTTATTTCACACTTTTTTGCTAAGTACATAATTCCACGTGTTTTTCATTCTCATAGTTTTGAGAATCTACAATGTCAATAGTCATGAAAATAAAGAAAACACATTGAATGAGAAGGTGTGTCCAAGTTTTTGGATCTGATATTTTCAAGAATCTGCTCCAAATATGTGAGTCAAAGATCCTCTGTTGGAGTAATTTATGGAAAACCACACTTATAGCGTTGTCTTTCCAAAGCACGGGTCAACATTAACAGCTGGTTGCCCATGACAACGGTATGCAAATGATCAAACATCACACAGAAAAAGACTCATTTGCATTTCCCTGCCTTAAAAAACAAAACTAGAGTATCTTCAAGTCCCAATGGGGCGGCGGAATTTATTGACTAATTGGCCTTGAAGCATTAACAATGAATTATTAACTGTCTAATAATTACAGTCGAAAAAGCACTGCCCCTTTATCCATCTCACTAATGAACAATCACTGCAAGAGAAGGGGGTGGCGGTGACATTGAACAGCTGTTGTTCTTTTCATGACATGCAATGAGTGCATCATACTGTGTGTCTACCACCTCAGGGGTTGCCAAAGGTCCCTGTGCCCCCTCTCAAGCAAACCCTCGATACCTACCTGAAGTGTGTGCAGCACCTGGTGAAGGCTGAGCAGTTTGACAAAACCAAGGCCCTCGTGGAAAAGTTCGGCGCCCCCGGCGGCCCTGGAGAGGTCTTGCAGAAGAAGCTCCTGGAGAGGAGGGACAAGATGGAGAACTGGGTATGAACTTACCACTCTGAATAACACAGTGTGGCAAAAGTCCTCAGCTGTTTTTTGAGGGGTATAATTGCTTTCTGTGTTCCCTTGAACATCTGTGAACATCTTTGAGACATAGCTGTACTTGTAACTTGTTTGGACCTGGAAAATGTTTTCAAGGTGTCCAAACATTTGGGGTACAATACTTAAAGAAACCCTTTTTTGGAAATTTGCCCATCATCCACAATCCTTATGTGAGACATGAACACATACAGTATGTCTTTCTCTTTCTGTGCGTTCTAAATATAAAAAAACAGCTAAAAAGAGGCCATTACGAGCGCACGTAATGGGACGCATTCTGAAAGAACATCCAACAACCTATTTACATAATGTGACCTGCATATTAACCAATCTACAGCTACATTGTTATGAACATTGTTACGCCGAAGAACTACGTTAGTGGCATAGTGCCACACCACACCGGCTAGCTACTTTCTGGCCAGCGACTAGCTTCATCACAAACTGACCGAGAATGCCCCAGGCCACTACTGAAGAGTAACGCTACATACTGCAGCTGCCTCCACTGCTGCTGTGTTTTTGATTTTGAGTGTGGAAAAGTTAGCGCTAGGTGTAGCGTTCCTTTCTATGTTGCTATGTGAAATCAATGCGCCCAGGAAGGAGGTTCCGCTAATGTTTACAATGACCAAAATAAGGCAAAACACGAAAAGCATTACATGTTATCATGAACGTGCCTGTTGCTATGTATATGAAACCACAAAACCCTGTTTTGGATTTTGGAGGTGTTTTAATAGTGGACTTTCCAGGCAGAATAGGTGTGTCCCATTATGTGTAATCATTAGCTGTCTATTTTTGCTGTTTTTATATATTTAGAACACACAGAAAAGATAAAGACAAGTGTTTAAGTCTCACATAAGGATTGTGGATGATGGGATAAATTCCAAAAAAAGTGCAGTTTTCCTTTTTATAAGCAGGTGTATTCAGCTGGGTTATTCTGGGGGCCGCATTTTCAGAAAGCTCAGGACCGTGGGGGCATGTTTTCATTCTCCAGTAGATCCCTGCAACTTTGCTAAGAACTGCACTGAATTTCTCATGGAAGCCGGCTTTGCAGATCAGCCACGGGCCATTCTGCATCAATTAATTGATCATCTACCCGATCTATTAGCTAAAATTATGTAATGACAGAGTAAAAGGACAAGTAAATAAGATTTATCAGAAGCATATCTTCGTCATTGCTTCTAAGATACATTGGTTTCAATGGGTCACAATTCAGCCAGCGTCAGTGATATCCATCACGCTCCCACTCGGGCTGGCGTTCACCCACGCAACTTTCCATTCAGCAGGAGCGCAGTGTAATGGGAGTTTTACTTGGTTGCACGCAGGCTTCCATTCTGAACAGTCCAAAACTACTCCATGAATCTTACAAAAGTATTGACGTGTCCTGCAGGTGTACGACTACTGGCTGGAAGATATGTACTTAAGCAACAGGTTGGCCCTCCCAGTCAATTCCAGTCCGGTCATGGTGTTTCCCACGCAGACCTTTAAGGATCATAAGGACGCTCTTAGGTACGTAATGCATTTACATTTAGAAAACAAAATGGCTTCTTTCAATCTATCAGATACTGTAGCAGTTTATTTGTCCTTCTACTGATATACGGAAAAAACGAACAAACTTAAAAGCCTCGTCAACTTTAACTGCCCAGGTTGTATCCTTGGTTGTTTCCAGGTTATATTTGGGATTTATTGTAGGGTAGTTTAGTTCATACTCTGAAGGTACATTACGGACTACTAGCGTTTATACACAAGGTTAGACAAGGTTTATACTGTATTCTGGACTAGTCTGGTTAAAATTCTGGGATCAGTTGTGGCCTTGTCTAATTTGTTAGGATTACGGTCTATTCCATGTAAATCCAGTTAGTATCATGGAATATACTCTGGGCTAGTACTTTGGTACAGTCTGGAATTGCAGTATATTCAAGACTGATAGTATAGGAAACTAAAAACCACAAGGTGCACCAAAGTTTGCCCCAAATGAGCTATGGTGCAGCAAATACTAGACCAGTCTACTGATCATCATTAGTTTTTGTCAGCTTTGATGCACTAACTGAATATTTCCAGAGCACCTGCTATCATCTAGCGACACAGACACTTATTAGATTGGGAGTGACAAGGCCAAGCTCTCCGTTGAGGCCGCTAGTCAGGCCTCATTTAGGTATGTAGTGCTCGGCGGATGCCTCCCCCTCATCCCCCACCACATTGATGTGGCTTTGGAAACACAATAATGGCAAAGACGAACGACGTGCAGCATACAAGCTGACAAGCCTCAGTGTTTCTCCTCGTTGCCACCCACCCACGTAAATGCTGCTGAGCACATGCAAGCGTTCCCCGTTTACTCCGGTAATTTCCGCTAATGTCATTACCACCAGTCCTTACAGAGACTGGAGTGCACCTCATCATGCTTGCTCTCCAGAAGAGGCTTGTGGGAAAACCCTTAACTTCCTAATTCTTTTCAGATATGCTGCTCGTCTCATTAAAGGTGTGTTGGAGTACAAGGCCCTCATTGACGCGTAAGTCCTGCCCCATTTGCACAGTGACAAATACATCAGATTGCAATGAAGACTCAATATGAGTGCAAATGTCTCTCAGGCGAGCGCTCCCAGTGGAGTTTGCCCGAGGCCAGCTGGCTGGGACTCCTCTGTGCATGGAGCAGTACTCTCGTCTGTTCACCTCTTACCGCTACCCTGGCCTGAAAACAGACACGTTAAAGGTCCAGATGAACGCAGCCTCTTCGACATCGGAGCACGTTATTGTAGCGTGCAAGAACCAGGTCAGGGCGCTAACATTTATAGCTCCATGTGAGAAGAAACTATACCCCCCCCATGTGTATCCATACTCTACATGCAGCCGTTTCTCGTTTATAGCGATTAATTGGTTCCAGATCCGAAAATGAATTTCCACGGTATAAGATTCAGTGTTAATAAATTGAATATTTTTGTAGTTAGAGCTTAGAAAACCTTTTTAACTTTATTAGAGCCCTGTAGACATGAAGCAACAAGCCTATAGTCACCTTGACACTCCTATTATTCATTGTTTACAACTCTCGCTGCAGCAACCCGAGACAGCCGCTTGCTAGCAAGCTTGTGAACTAACAAACTTTGAATTAATTTCATCTAAACTTAAGAAGCCAAAGCATTACCACTTCCACACGGAATGGGAAGAGAACTTGTTTTTCACTCTATCATGTCGGACATGCCGTGGCTGACTTCATGCATTGTTAAGGTAATGTAAGGTAATGTCTCAGTGTTTTGTGTCATTACTGCTGCCTAGTGACCACAATACTACATATCGCTTGCATTTCAATGTTTTGACTGATAATAAACTATAGTCTACCACAAAACAGCCACCATTTATTTATTAATTTTTGAAACAACGCAATATAGTGAGGGAGCGATAATCGAACTGTGATATTGCGAGGGACGACTGTATATGCATTTCTAGTAAGCGGCTCCTCATTTACAATCGTAGATGTACAGCTCCCCTGAGGGTTTGAATGATTAAGAACCATCTTCCAAAATGAACAGCCTGGCTTCAGAGCTAATTCATTACAGCCACAGTTGCAGTTGCTACTTGTGTTAAATGCGAGCTATTAAGCAGGCTTCGATTCCAACTTGTGAATGGGCTGAGCCCAACATTTCTGTTTTGAATGAGGTGTCAGGGCTTTTAAATCAACAAACTGAGAGACAGCAGTGTCATCTGGACATGGTTCTGAGAGCCATCAATCTGCAGCAAGGGCCCATCCCGAGAGAGATAGTGTCGCTTAACTGAATTACAACTGATCCAATCCGACACTTTGCCCAAGAACTTCCTTGAGTCCCATGTTTACCTGATTACAGGACACCGAAGACCTATTTTGGGGGTGACTGACATTTTTCACATGAGTATTCTGAAGTTTGCGTGTGTTATGTAACCAAACAAGACAGCTACGAAAAGTCGGATTTTCTCCTTGCAGTTTTTCGTGTTGGATGTAGTCACCAACAGCAAGCCACTCAGTGAGACAGAGGTCTTATCCCAACTGGAGAAAATCATGTCAATGGCAGGAAACGAGGAAGAAAGATCGCCTCCTTTTGGTATCCTGACATCCGATGGGAGAACAGAGTGGGCACAAGCCAGAGACACCCTAACAAAAGGTCTCTGGAAATGTCTTACAACATTTTTTCACCAAAATGAAGACCCATCGACAAACAACTACGTCTGTCCTCTAGAACAAACCAACAGAGACTCTTTGGGACTGATAGAGAGCTGCCTATGTGTGCTATGCCTGGATGAACCCAGTGGGATGAAGCCCAGTGACACCAACCGGGCCTTGCTGATGCTTCATGGTGGCGGTCAGGAGAAAAATGGTGCAAATCGCTGGTATGACAAGTCCATGCAGGTAAGACCGATGAAACATCCTCTGTCTGCAAGCACAATCTGATCCATCAGTTGGAACACTTTCTCTCAGTTTGTTGTAGGCATGGATGGAATATGCGGAGTGGTGTGTGACCATTCCCCGTTTGAGGGTGTTGTGCTGGGGCAATGCTCGGAATATCTGACTAAATACATGTAAGTTTTGCCACAAGCTGCAGGAAAGGACTTGATAAAATGCTGAATAATGAGTTTGTTCTTCTAAACAGAGCTAGGCCTCCATCAGAGCCTGTGAAGCAGGCCAGTGCAAGGAAGTTTGCTGCTCCAAGAAGACTTCTCTGGAAATGCAACCCCCAAATACAGGGACTCTTTGCGACATCAGGAGAGCGACTCCAGAGGTAAACTCACATTTAAAGACAATGACATCCAGGACAATAACAGAGTCCACATTTGACATAGCTTGTGTCTTTCCTCCAGGCTGGTGAATAATTTGGACATGGACGTTTTCAAATTCAAAGATTATGGAAAAGAATTCATCAAGAAGCAGAAAATGAGTCCGGACGCTTTTGTACAAGTTGCCCTGCAGCTTGCATTTTTCAAGTAAAATAATCACCTAAAAATAATCATCCAGTTTCACTTGGACGATGTTGCGATGACCCCATATGTCTTTGTGCTGCAGGTGCAACGGAAGGCTGGTCTCCACGTATGAGAGCGCGTCCATCAGGCGCTTCCGAAATGGCCGGGTAGATAACATTCGCTCGGCCACTGCTGAAGCATTGGCCTTTGTCAAATCCATGACGGATGACAGGACCGCTTACACCGTAAGACATTTTCTCGTATTTTCCCCCCATGTTTGTTCACTGCTTCTTGCCATGCGGCACGCCAAACACATGATCCCGTACACATCTTAGAAAACCATTAAAAATGATGTAAGATCCTTTGTGAAACCTATCTGTGACTGGTCTTTTTTATGTTTACTTACAGGATATAGAAAAAATGAAAAGCCTGAGAGATGCTGTTAATGCCCAGACAAACTATACCATTGCAGTAAGTGAGTTGAAATAACTACTATATTCCTGCTTTCCTTGATTCACTTTAAAAACGCTGAAATTAACACATTTTTAAGGCTATTACAGGACTGGCAATAGACAATCATCTCCTTGGACTACTGAAGATCTCAAAGGAGCTCAACATGGAGCGGCCGGATATCTTCTGCGATGAGACCTATCTGGCTAGTAACCAGTTCATCCTTTCTACTAGCCAGGTTTGTTTTACGCTACAGATCAGATTGACAATCCAGTAAATGCCCCATGGAAGTACTTCAATTGACAGTCATTTCCTCTGGTCTTCAGGTGCCAACCACAGTGGAAATGTTCTGCTGCTATGGCCCGGTGGTGCCCAATGGCTATGGCGCCTGTTACAACCCGCAGCCGGATCACATTGTCTTCTGCGTGTCCAGTTTCTGGGAGAGCACGCAGACGAGTTCGGCCGTTTTCGTCAAAGCTCTGAATGAGGGCCTGCTGGAAATCAGGGACCTGTGCAACGCTGTGACCAAGGTGGCGCAAGACGGCTGTGGCCAGGGAGGTAGCCAGCCTCACAGATCGGTGACATAACTGATGCTTTACTAACTTAAGCGCCGTCGACACTTGCACATATATTGCCTCCGCAGTGTCTCACAATTTGCTGTGGCTATACGTGTCATTTATTTATTTATATGTGGCACGCCTAAAAAGCGCACTGTTTACGTTCTGTTTATGCATTAATTACACACCTGGCATGCAATTTGTGGCTGAAAATGGTGCGCATTGGCACGAAATGACCACGCTCCCACACGACTTATTAACACCTTGTCAAGTACTGTTTACGTTTAATGGATGACAATAGTACACGCGACAAGCATTGTTCCATGCATTATGCATTATCATCATTATTTGGTCCCACTGTGTCCCGTGTGACGGCACGCAACAGCAGGTTTCACCCCTAGCTTCATTCATTGCTGTATTTGCAAGGCACCTACAAGATGTTGAACTCCCAAGAAGAAAGAAGAAAGGTAAGTCTATATTTTATCACAGCTGCAGATAAAGAATGTGCAAAGAGCAGGAAGGAGGCAATAAACTTGAAACAAAAAGATGCACAGAGAGGGTGGGACCGCGAATTGCTGACTAGAACACATCACTTTGGGCATTATGATCATTTATTAACAGAAAATCACAAGGAAGATTCAAGAGGGTACAGAAACTACTTGTGAAAGAGGAGGTGGAAAAGTTAATGCTTTCATGTGAATGAGGCACACTTTGATACTCCCCACCCACATTGTTTGCACACTGGTTGCAGTGCGTTCACACTGAATTCATGACTAGTTCGCAGAAATTATGTGTGCCACAAATTTTGAACATTCCAAAATTTTCTTTGCACACTGGCACGCAGCCCCGTGAAGTTTACCACCAGTTTACTCACTGGCACGCCCTTGCCAAGCAAAATTGCATACCATTGCACAGACATGTGCGTGCAAGTGTAAACGAGGCTTTAAGATTTTAGCTTTGTCGAGATGGATCATTGTTGCATGTGCAATAGATTCATGTCACATCAAGATTCAAGGCCTTAACGTGACTCATCACGTGACTTCTGTATGTACAGTAAATATGAATATATTTTACTGTGTATTGTGTGTTTTGTGACCAGGCAGACCAACCAGTTTGCCATTTTTAGGAAACTGAAGCCATGTTCTCTTTACGGCATCTCCTCTATCAGACTGTGACTGACACGAGTGATCCCGGTGTTCTCCGATATATACATTATAGCGTAGTTCATATAAAGAGTAGTGTAGCAGGTAAACTATTTCGCTGAGTGTTTGTTGACTATTTGAACATGACAAGATCACAAAGGAAAGTTCCCAAAGAGGTTGTGTGCAGGTGAAGATGCAAATGCTAGCATATAAAAGCGTGGATAAATGTGTGGGATAATGTCAAGTCTTGAATTGTGTATGTCTGTTCTCCATTATAGCAATAGACCTTTCAAGGAAAACTGCACTTTTTCTGGAATTTTGCTCATCATCCACAATCCTTATGTGAGGCATGGGCACACATCTTTCTCTTTTCTGTGTTCCAATTATATAAAGGCAGCTAAAAATGCACGTAATGGGACACACCCATTCCGCCTATGAAACCTTCTGAAAAAACCTGCAAAAACCTACAACAATGCTCCATTTACATAATGTGACCTGAATATTAACCAAGCTACAGCAACATTGTTATTATTATTGTTATTAACGTTGTTATGCTGAAGAACTACATTACTGCCGTAGTGACACCTCGCAACACCACACCGGCTTAGCTACTAGCTTCACCACACAATAGGAGTGTCCCATTCCATGCGTTAATGAGATGCACCTTTTTAGCTATTTTTCTATCCTTAGAACACAGAAAAGAGAAAGACGTGTGTTTATGTCTCACATAAGGATTGTAGATGATGGACAAAATTAAAAAAAAAGTGTAGCTTTCCTTTAAGCAGGGTAGAGTGTAAAAGTGGTATATGAGGCAAACCACTGTGTTTGTGTACAGGATTTAGTTATTTATTTTTAAATCTAGAGTCGTAAAGTTGGGTCAATGTGCAATAACATACTGTAGAGAAGTGTAGTGAGGGTGTATGTGCAATTTGATATTTATCTAGCTATATCATAATAAGGGAGCCCATGTGCAATATTTAATAGTCATTTGTTGCAGGTAGTTTAATGTTTGCTGTGCAGTGTGGTTGTTTTAAATTAATGTGGTTCATGTTGTAGCAAAAGAAAGCTATAACAGCACAGTGCAATTGTCATCATGTCTACATATGATGTTGCAAAGTGTCTGTGTAACTTGCTATTTTAATATTTATTGTTCATCCAATCAACAACAAATGCATGTTCATTACAACTGTTCAAATACTATATTGTGACATAAAATATATATATTATTGAATATGCAGAAAAAGAACAAAATGCTGCCTTAATGTAAAGACAAAAGTATTTTTATCATATAGCCAAACAAAAATATAATAATATATAGTATATAGAACTGCTTATTGGTATTTTACATGTGTTGTTGTATTCATAGTGATGAGAACTAAAGAATGTACTGTTTGTTGCATAAAGGGAATAATAATATTCTGTATCTGTATTTTTATTGCAAGGTGTAAGAAAAGAACATTAACACAAACGTCTGTGATGGCTGTGCAATAGTATTTTTTTTTAATTAGTGTATTAGGTGATTAAGATGTACTATAATACACATCAACAACAAAAATAAAATTACATGCAAAGCATAGCATCGTTTTGTTTGTCGTTATTTTTTGGTTTATTACATTGAACACAACATCAACACAAAGGGGAGGGTCCACATAAAAAAAAAAAAAAACAGCTAAGAAAATAAAATCCAAAACAAAAACTGAAGGGTGATGATCGGTCAGAACTCAAACTGGGCTCTTTTGGACCGAGCAATAAGACCACTTTACCACCACAGTCTAAACAGATGCCCTGAGCTCTCTGGGGAGAAAACTAAATTTAATTCTCCACTGGTTGGACCACAACCAGGTCGACAGAGTACCCAAATGCTACATAGCAAGCCAAACTTTCAGTTACATGTATTAATTTAGAGATGCACAATATCTTTTTTTTTTCCAAACCGATATAACTTTCTGCTTCTCAAGACCGATATGGTACCGAAAACCAATTATGTACCTTTTGTTATTTAGATTTAACTAGATTATGCTGGAGGTAAGAAGAACAAATTTGGATTTGATTAACTGTACCTGTTGATTTATCTTAATCAAATATCCTGACATTACTACTACCACATCACTGCTCTCAGGAGAACCAGGGTATAGAGCGGAGGGAGACACCTGCTGTGGCCCAGCAAAGTGCACTATATTTGGACCCATGCTCAGAGCAGCCAGTGTGCCGCTACGGAGGTCAGAAGAACCGGAGTATAGAGCGGGAGGAACCATCTGGCACGGCCCAGCAAGGTGCACTGTATTCGGGCACACGCTCCGGGCAAGCGGTGTCTGCAAACCTTTTGCACTTTTCAAACACCGTGGGGCTGTCATTTCAGGTGGCTACTGAAGTTTTTTTATGTGTTTTGATTTTTTTCCCCTCATCGCGGAGCATTTGGTACAATTACCTTGTGAAATGTCTTCCTTGGAAAGTGAATGTTTACAAGCGAGATAAGGGGAAGTTACTACAGGCTGTTAACGTCACAGACAGGGGAAAAAATGAGCGCTTGATTTGCTCAATACGGGTAATCTTGCCTCATTGGAGATTTTTTTTTAAATTATTGTCTGTCAGAGCTATTTTTAATGTTATCCGATTTATCCGTATGACATCACAATTCCTTATCGGACCCATAATTATCCGGCCAATAATTATTGTGCACCCCTAGTATTAATTAAACAGGTTCAGTGTGTTAACTGTTATTAACACATTTGTTGTGTTTCATTACACCATCATCGCTCAACACCCTCCCAAAAAACAGGCTTGATTTGCATAAAAGCGAACAATTAGTTAGTGAACTACCACCATCCACCAAACTGATTTGCATTTTAATATGAGTGAGATGCAGACTTCATGCGACGCTTTGAGATGGATTCGGATGCGGATCCATTTAGCAGAAAACTAATCGCCTCCATCATACATTTAATAAGCATTCATCCGTCTATTTTCTTGCACATGCTCTATAGGAGCAGTAACACTCTCCTTCGTTTCCTTGGGGGAAACAATTGGGCCTTCTCAGGGGTCGTGGGTTATGAAATTGAACAAGCATGGAAGGTGTTGAGAAGATCTTGATTGACCTTATCAGTTCTTGACAAATTATGGTCGCAACAATGAACAAACTCTGTTATCATGCCTTAAACCATTGGAGTCTTATTAAACTTGTCCTCTCTCATTGTAATTATCCAGAAGACCTGAGGGCTAAAAACATACTGTGTCTATCACCTCACAGTTCCAACACCCGCTATGCAGCTTCAAGTTTATCGACAAGAGCGTCAACCTGGGTTGCAAAAGCCAATACCGGTGGCGACAATGTCCGCTTTCACTGCATGAGGAGCAGCTACATTAGTGGCAGGGCTTTGAGGTCCTGATCAATGCCGGATGCCACCTGGGGAGTGACGTCGGGAGAACATTTCCGCGGATGCTGCAAACGCAGGTGGAGCCTTACAAGCTGGCCGCTATCAAAAGGGAGGGAATCTGGACGTGTTTGCATCCCACAGAAAAGCTTCGACGCCATAGAGAATTGAAGCAGTAGAGTTCTTTAAAAACAACTTTTTCTAGTGGTGTAACCACTAATCTCCTCATACTCAACAAGAAATCAGTCGTCCCTCGCTATATCATGGTTTTTCAGAAACAAATTAATTAATACATGATCACTGTTTTGTGGTACACTATGGTCTGTTCGTCAAAACATTGAAATACAAGGGATATGTAGTATTCTGGTCAGTAGGCAGCAGTAATGATGCAAAACATTGAGACATTACCATACATTACATTACCTTAACGCTGCATGTCGTTCCCACACTAGTAATTATCATTTTGTGTGTGCAATGGCGAACATTACACTGCTGGTTTTAAGCATACTGAAATGACTTTCGGTGTGTCTAACAGTAAACATACGCCTACTTTCACTTTACATTGACAAACAAAGGCACCATTATGGGCTTCGGAGGACGCTGCTGTTGCTGTTTTCCTCTGTAAAACAGCAACGGTGCTCCCGCTACCAACGGTTATTTGAGACAAGACCTGATCGGACCTCTAGCTGGCGGGACAACTTTGACAAGCATATTGTTATTTGGAAAAATGGCGTGACAATGTTTGCATGGCAAGGACATTGTGATTGCTCTTTGGCTTTGAAAGCGTCCTTGCTATATATGCCTGTGTTGTGCTGCATAACTACTGTCTTGGAGGCAAACGAGGGCAATTTGCCAGACACACAGAATTATTTCACCAAGGTAACCTCACGGCTGACGCACTTCTGTCTTGACCAGTAAAATGAACTACACTTCACAGCATGGTCGTGATAATCAACATCTGCTACATTTTAATAAACAACATACATTTCATACATTTTCAGTTTTATATTCAACACATTTTGCTGACAAATGTGAAACTACTGAAAGGTCACGCTACTCGGCTAGCAGTCGTCATGTGTCTTCTCCTCTGAATCGCCATGTGTGTTATTTTGCATCCTACAGAAATGACACCATCGGTGCTTCTCATTGGCTAAAATTGCCTGTAACAGTTCATGGCTGCAGCACCGCCATTACTTGGACATGCACATGACAACCTCTTCGGATGACGCCTCAAGAAGCCTTTTCCTCGATAAATTGTCCATAGGTATGAATGTGAGTGTGAATGGTTGTTTGTCTATATGTGCCCTGCCATTGGCTGGCCACCAGTCCAGGGTGTACCCCGCCTCTCTCCCAAAGTTAGCTGTGATAGGCTGCAGCATACCACTGCGACCATAGTGAGGACAAGCGGCATAGAAAATGAATTAATGTTTACAGAGAATAATTATAGTTTAACATGCAGAAAAAGTGAAATAATTCTAAATGAATGGCACTTATTGCTGATGCGGACTTCCCGTAAATCCTAGCAAAATCGGCTATGCAGACGCCATCCCTGTAAGTTCCTTCTTGAATTCAATACACCGTCTTTATCAAAGTAATGTCCAGGTTAGTTACGCAAAAAATGCATGAACATCGAGTCAGCAATGCGTAGGGTGCTTTGTTTGGGCACTTGATTTTGCGGAACAATACAGTACAGGACAAACGGAGTACTATGTTATGCACAATATTGTACGAAAACTTAGTGTTTTGGTACACTATCTCAAGGCAAAATTTTGGACAAAATTTTCAATGAAAACTAAATCATACAAAAACAAGGTTTGACAGTTCAATTCAAACAAACAGAGCCAGCCATTTCGGAGGCGACTGCACAACGATACAGCTTTCTTTGAAAAGCTGACATTTTATCTCCAAAACGAAGCATGGATGATACTGACATTTAAAACGGAACTCAAAGAAAGCGCCGCCTGTCTTTGTCGCAATCCTTCAATTAAGGCCGAGGCTTATATTATTAAGACGTCCGTTTTCATTCACGAAGGAATTCTCATAATAGCCGTTGTGGCATTTATGGGGAAAGCGCTCCCGGGACAGAAGATGAATTTACAAACCATCTTGAAGCCTAATTGGGCAAGAAGTGAAGCCCCATTAAATGATAGGCGGCGATATAGCCTGTCTTTGTTTGTGTATGTGCAAAGACATGGTTCCAGCAAATAATACTTGGCTGACAGAGTCCACTTATGATTGAAAAAAAAAATCAACTTCATATTCATTAGTATTTCAATGCTCTCTGCAAATAAAGGTATTAAAATGACTCAATGGCAAGAACACCTGCAATGCAAGGGAACTTCAAGCTGTCAGGGTTTGCAGCTGTTCGGATTTCTTCTGTTGTACCTTATTCTTATATTAATGTAAAACTGTTTTCAGCTGCATGGGACTGCCGCTGCTGTGTCGTGCCGCTGCTGCAATTTTTTTTTTAATATTACGACAAATAATTTTTATGTCTTATTTATTTATTAACTTATTTATTAATGTTTTTCGACAAACAGCAGAACATGAACCGAGAATATTGCAAAACTGTTAAAGTTGCTGAGAGCACTTTTAGTGAGTCTAAAATGTTGAGCCTTTTTTGTTACCTGACCTATTTAATCCAATATTACTAGTAAAAATGTACAACATTTTGTATTATTTGACACAAACCAAAATTTAATTTTGATGCCTGTTTTAGAGTAAAACCAATACATGGGAAATTAATTTGTTCAATAATATATTTTTAGGTCAAAATAACACAATTAACAAAATAAACAAATTTCAATATTTTCGTTATAGAAATGTGTCCTGTATAAACAGTATAAATAGAGAGTCCAGGGTTATGATAGCACAGGTGTGTCCAACTTGCAGCATTATTAAATCTACTTTGAGAAGCAAAGGTGAGCTATTTTATGTGACTGGCAACATTTCATTGTACTTTATTTAATTGTACATCTCCACTGAGTGTGTTCATTTGTTATTAAATACAGGCATCATGTTTGAATAGAACACTTATAAAATGCATCAGTCTTAACAATTACCTTTGATAGTATTTGGCCCACAGTCTGCATAATTTGGCCATTATAACATTGTTTGAGAGCATAATTTGCTGACATTGTGGAAAACACTGTATTCCCGTGCACAAGTCATTCATTGTCATCTCCCACTCTGTCACTATTTTCAGACATACTCGCATACACATATGCACATACATGAATCGTGTCAGTCATGAATATGTATCCCTGACACACACGCATACACAGGCACACACAGTGCTGGCAGAACAAATGTGGAGTGATGACATTAATGTGGGGAATTTGACATCCCTTTGTACTAGCAAAGGTGTGACTGACTGTGACTGGGTGATTGAGTAAGTGTAACATAAGCATGAGTTATAATATGTTCAATCAGCCCGTACAGGTGAGAACCTAATTGAAGAAAGCAGACCACATTCATTTGCTGAGGAACTTGCATAATGTCCCTCAGTGGGTGTAAAGTGCAGGTATGGATTGCACTATTTAAAGTAAATCATTCATCATGGCAAGCTATACCACCCTCTTTTCATCCTGATTTTGTATTGCATTTTTAATTCTTTTTTTTATACTCATTGATCATTTATTCTTAAATATGTCAGCATTATTAATAATTTATACTGGATTCCCTTACAAAAAGCAACGTGAATCTAGGAAACTTCACCTGCACTGTCCAGTATCCAGGTATTTATTTCACAGTCACACTGGTTGAATTTTTGGCTAAAATGTTACTGAATCGATTTAAAGTTACTGAATCATTTCATTCTAAATATAGTCCTTGAATCATATCAGCAACCACGAATCGTGATCCGGATCAAATCGTTATTAAAACGAATAGTTACATCCCTAATACAATATGTTACTTAACATTGTCTTCAAGTGAAAAAAAATCATTTTCAAGGTGTGGTGGCTTTTATTTTGTAGTGGCGGGCCGCCACAATCAATTACATGTAGCGAAAACCCTGTTATTATTTATGAGACATGTCATTTGAATGAAAAAATAAGGGTACACAAAATGTCTTATTAGTGTATTTTATTTTGGTAAACCGTATGTACCTTAATGTGAAAGGGATGTCACTGCGCAATCCGCCCCGGAAACACAAATCGGTTCTACGTATGTGCAGAACGCGTCTACATCCGGTTGGCCTATTTTTTGGCAGTCAAGTTAGTCATGTGTAATGCCATCCGTCGATCTTTTTTATGGCAGCAATATACAGAAACCCCACCGTTGTTGTGTATGTGTTCCACAACGGATGAAGACCTCTCGCATCGCAGCGGTCTTCTTCCGCACATGTCAACACTGTGGAACACATACACAACAATGGAGAGGTGACAGTGCTCAACGACACGATGGGAGAGAAAGTAACGCTGATTATTTGTGAGATATGTTATTTGAATGGAGAAAAAGGGTATACAAAACTGTATGTACCTTATTGTGAAGGCCACTCAACAGGATGTTGTATGTGTGTCTGCGATCTTGACAAAACAAAAATCCAAGCGTTACTTAGCTGCTGCTACCTTGTGGATTTCAATGAAAAAGGTGAACATTTGGTTTCAGAAAAGACATCCGTTGCTGTCATCAATGAGAAGTTTTCACTCCGCTACACGTTCTAATGAGGCTCTCTGGATGACAACATGACATCCATTCATCTCAAGAGTAGTCTCATTTCTTGCACCCTGAAAGTACTCTTTTTTTTTGTTTTTTTGCCGCCAAACAACAATCCATCGCTGATGTAACACAGGCCTCTATACTGTAAATGTAGCATCTTGTTGGCACCGAATGATTCATTTCGTGATTGGAGGATCAATAACCAATTTGAAGATGACCCGGTGGATGAGGATCAAGATTGCTGGGGCCGCGCTTCGATGTGCGGTGTAAATCTCGTGGTGGATGTGACGCTCAAGCCTGCCACAGCCGCTGCTCTCGGGGATGATTTATGCCCCGTGGTCCTGCGACACATCACCCAGTGCTCGGGCTCTCAGCGAATAGACCGGGGCTAATTTAAAGCGGGAAGAGGTAGCTGAGTGAAAAGTGGGGATGGCAAGAGAAAGGGCCAATGTGTTGAGTCAGGATGGAGCTTTAAAAAAAAATTAATCATCATAATGGATTTTATTGAAGGACTGTGACGCTCCCGGGAGCATCATCCCTTGTGCCATCGCATTCGCTTGCATGCAGCGATAAAAAAAACAAAAGGACAAAGTGAGAGGTCAGATGCAAGTGAAGATCCGAGAAGGTAAATGGTTGTGCCAGGCGCTCATCTCTGACATTAGAGTCAATCATCCACAAAATCACCGCAAAGAGGCAGTCGCATAAACGTTCTCTTCGCATCAGAGTAACAACCGTTAGCCTGCCTGCCTCCCAGCTAGCATGCTGAGAGGCCGCTGCACGAGTGACAGACATGAAGGGATCTGAGGCGACAGCAGGGAAAAAAGTTAGATAGAAGAAATTCATTAGGAGAGCCACACTCTCCTCACAGAGCCCGTCTCGGGTAATGCCAGGGATGAATGAACTGGCCATGGCTTCTGAAAGGACGTCTCATAAGGTCTGAAAAGTGAAAACCGCCACCAGGCAGCTAATAGCCACACTGTCACAGCGAGGAGGTGTGGTAAATAAAAAGGCATGACTTTGCATGCATGCAGACTTTGTGTAATTCCCCGACACATCCGTTGGACCCACCACGCCAGATGTGAGATGGCGTGAGTGTCGGCGTTCGGGATGCAGGGTGACTGAGGAGAACTAAAAGAGGTGTGCTTCAGTGAGCACTCACTTCCCAAGAGGGATTTGTCCTCGTATCATCGTCCCTGTGGAGTTTCCTGGGCGGAACTGTGACAAAGAGAGGCCCCCTCGAGCCCACAGCTGGCAGTGACTCCATTACTCTTGCGAGTCCGGAAACTGAGGCACATTCTATGGAGCGCTGCCCATTTTCTGACTTCTGACCAATTACATGATACATTAAGAAGGGGAATGTTGGTTCAACAGATGGAGGAGCGGAGGTGTGCTCCCTCACTCGCTTGATTGGCAAACAAAACTAAACATTCTGATATTCACAAAAGGAGGTAAACTCAAAAAACTGTTAGGACTGAAAAAAAGATTGGACTTCATCATTGTTTGCACTTTATCCCAAACCAAAAAGGTACATTGTTTCCAGTTTGCAAAAGTGGAGATTGAAGGTTCCAAAAGTCAATTGTTTGAGGGTAAAGTCGTGTGCCTGGTTGTTCAAAACTTATTTAACCACTGGTTAAGAAGACTTAGCAAACCGTTAACTTTAACAGCATTGCTATCTTGTTGTCCAAAACTAGGTTAACTTTAACCGGCTCTTAACTTGACGTTAAGGTTAACACACCTAAGGACCACCGCTAACTTTTTCACAGGTGGTTAACTCTTGAGATGGAGTTTGCGGCTAACGCTGCCTTCATGAAGCCATACTGTCATGTCTCCTTACGTGCATTGCTGATGGCTGGGTTATGCATTACTTCACACTTTACTGCACTACAGCTTTTCAGCACATAACAAATTATTTATATTTGCAAGACAGAAAAACATGCTTTTAACTGCCCTGACTTGAAAGGAAATTATTTTATTGTATATTGTATGCAGTCATGTTTAAGAACAACTATTTTGATGGAATAATTGTACATAGAGCTATTTGAGGCTTAATCGGCGTCACAAGATTGTATTTTTATGAACATGCAATCTGACGTGATAGTTACACTATTTTTAAAGCTTTCCAGAGGAATTGTTTTTATAGTGTGTCTGATGGTCTACATAGTCTTGCCTTTGCAATGTATTGAAAGCTGTGTTCTGTACACTTGTGGAACAATAACAAATAAAACATACATTTGATAAATATTGCTCATGTGTCGTTTATACACAAATAGCTATTATACATATTATCATCTTGGCACCAATATTAGGTTGAACCCTAAGACTCGTACTTTGAAGGGGAGCCGACGTTCAGTATTTTTCCAAACTATAACAGTTTGTGCTGACTAAAATATTTTTATTTAATTGTGTCGTTCATAAATTGCTTGCTTGTTTTAATTTGTAAAACATTTAGCTTCATTTGTTGCAGAATACAATTTGAACATTTTTAATTTAAGCGCCTCTGGGCTCTTACTTTGGAGGCTGCTTTAATAGTTCCTGTATCCGGCGTAGGGCCTGAGGTTCATTTTGCTGTAAAGCTGGGAATTATGTTAAATATTACTTCATTTAATTAATTATATATTTAACAAAACAATTTTTGTTGAATTTATTTTTTTAAATTTGTTAAATCGTTTCGCTATCAATTTTTTCACTAAACCGGAAGTTAACAAAATGAGGAATTGTGGGATATATTGGCGCTGACCAGTGATGTCAACCACACGGTTAACTTTGACGGTGCTGTTAACTAACAACGTGACTAACCATGTTTTGAACAACGCATATTTAGTGGTCGGTTCAACCGGTGGTTAGGGGTTAACCAGTGGTAAAAATGACCAAGTTTTGAACAATCAGGCCCTGGCGACAAGCTGTTTTCTGACTTGGCGCATTACACGATACATTAATACGGGGGGACTGTTGGTCCAACAGACGGAAGAGCAGAGGTATGCCCCCTTGCTCGCTTGTTTGGCAAACAAAATAAAACCTTCTGGTGTTCAGCAAAGACGGTAAACTCCAGAAACTCTTAAGACTGGACTTCATCATTGCTTGCACTTTATTTATAACCAAAAATGTACAATGTTCCTAATTTTCAACGGTCGACTCTGAAGGGCCCAGAAGTCAATACTTTGAGCATAAAGTCTTGGTGACGAGTAGGGATGTGAACGATAAACCGATGCGACCGGATATGCGGTTTGAGCAGGGAACGATTTAAATTCGCCAGAAGAGGCCTACTGCTTCGATAATAATCAACCATTAATCTTTAGATTAATCGATTGTGGAGACATGCACCAGGTATCGCGAGAGAAGCAATCGGTTGACAGTGTCTTATCAACAACGCAAGAGGATTGTCGTGCATCCTACATAACTTGCCATGGCTGAAGATAAAAATGCTAACATGCCGGCTAGCTAGCTAGGACCTGCGCGCCCTGGCTAGCTACCGGCACTGGCCAGTAAACGCCAGCCCTAGCTGGCCGACTGGCAACAACACTTAGTAGGGTAATTAGCAACAACAACACATCATCTGTAGGCTAAAACTAACCTGTCTCTTGATGGTCCCGCCGAAATTTGGAACGTCTTTGGATTAATTTCAAGAATGGTGCAAATTTAACAAGCCAGACCAACAGAGGTGAGTATGGTAACTTTTATGCTTTCTAACTTGATTACTTTGAAATGTTATGTTACTGCAGGATTGTTGACAGAACTATGCTCAGTCTGAAATGTTGTACGATTACCATTGTTATGGCATTTTGAGCATGGCATTGTTTATTTTTCCAAGCTAAAATATTTTCATGCAATCATGTGACAAATATTTATATTTACTTATCTGTGCTTGGAAGAGATGTGTCATTATTTAAGGGGCTTTGCACTATTTATTTATTGTGTATTATTGATTGGACAGAAGGTTAAGACGTGTTTTTTCATTGTTATATTTTATATAGATAAATTGATGTTGTCATTGCACACAGTATACAACCAAACTTAGGTGGCTCCACTTCCATATCTAGCAACATTAAGACATGTTAAAAATGAAATGCTCCAAATCCAGGAACAGGTATAAAAATATAAAATATAAACGCGACACCTCTTGTGTTGACTTTCACTTTGTTTCTTGTTATCGGGAGAATGAACAATAGCAAAATGTGTAGTCGATTGATAACAACTTGTCAGATGCTTTTCAATCTCATTCGACTTTCTGGCATTTTTGTTTACACAACATGCCTGGCGGGCGGCATCTTTCTAGCTCGGAGCTACAAGTGGCTATTACGTTCATGGGATACATCAATCACCGATCATCATCACAACTTACTTTTTTGAAGTGTTAATAGTACTGCATTTATACTGCATATACAATATAGACTTTTATAACAAAAATATTTACATTATTTTGTTAATTGTGTTATTTTCATTTCCTAATAGCCACACTGTCAATTCATTTCCCATGTATTTGTATTGTTCTAAAACATGCATCAAATTAAATGTAGGTTTGTGTCAAATACTACAAAATGTACTAATTGTCACATATGGACTATTTGACTGAATAGGTCAGGTAACATTTTAGACTCACTTGAAGTGCTCTCAGCAACTTTGCCATTACATTAACAGTTTTGCAAAATGTTTTTTGCATGCAGCCCCAGGGGAAACCCTGCTGTACTATCCAGAACCAAAAAGGCAAATTGTTGCCATGCTCTAAAAGTCCAGATGGAAGGGTCCAGATGTCAATCCTTTGAGGGTAAAGTCCTGATGACAAGCCGTTTCTGACTCGGCCAATTACATGATACATTAAGATGGGGGGGACTGCTAGTCCAACAGATGCAGAGCATCTTGCTTGTTTAGCAAAAAAAAATAAACCTTCTGGTGTTCACAAAAGAATGTGAACCCGATAAACTCTAAAGTTGGAAGTTATCACTGTTTGCACTTTATCCAGTACCAAATAGGTATAATGTTCCCAAAATGAGAAAATTGAGATTGAAGATTCCAAAAGTCAATCCTTTCAGGGTAAAGTCCTGGTGATAAGCCGTTCTTATTTTTATGCAATATTAAAGTAGAATTCAGTAGAATTCGTCTATACTTTGTCAGGTAACATTCGATATGCTTGAATGACTATCGCCCTATAGCACTCACTCCTATTGTTATGAAGTGCTTTGAAAGAATAGTCATGACCCACATCAAAAAGAGCATCCCGGCGGCAACTGTGGACCCTCTACAGTTTGCATATCGCCAGAACCGGTCCACGGATGATGCAGTCAACACTGCCATCCACACAGCCCTTTCTCACCTACAGGGCCAGGACACATACGTCAGAATGCTATTTATAGACTATAGCTCTGCTTTTAATACAGTCAGCCCCCACAAACTCACAAATAAGCTCCTCACACTTGGCCTGTCTCCCTCCCTCTGTAACTGGGTGTTTAACTTTCTCACAGGCAGGCCCCAGTCAGTCAGAGTCCACAACCGCACATCCAGCTCAAGAATTGTGAGCACTGGGACCCCACAGGGGTGTGTGCTGAGTCCACTCCTCTACACGCTCTTCACCTACGATTGCGTGGCCTCCCAGAACAACACCAGCATCATTAAATTTGCGGATGACACTACAGTCATCGGACTGATCACTGGTGGTGTTGAAACATCATACAGAAGAGAGGTGGCGGACCTCATAGCTTGGTGTCGTGATAACAATCTCCTTCTCAATACAGATAAGACTAAAGAGATGATCATCGACCCAAGAACAAGGGAAAAGGAGCCGCATAAACCCCTGTTTATTGATGAGACTGAGGTGGAGAGGGTGAAAACCTTCAAGTTCCTTGGCACACACATCAGCGAGGACCTCACCTGGTCTCACAACACCCAACAAATTCTGAAGAAGTCCCAAAGGAGACTGTACTTCCTGAGAAGACTGAGGAAATTTGGCATGTCCACCACAATCCTGAGTTGCTTCTACAGATGCACTATCGAAAGTGTCCTTACCGCCTCCATCACTGTTTGGTACGGTAACTGTACAACACGTGATAGGAAGGCACTCCAGCGGGTGATCAAGACCTCACAGAACATTGTTGGGGCAGCCCTCCCCTCACTGCAAGACATTTATAAATCTAGAGTCCTACGAAGAACACACAACCTCATCAAGGACAGCACACATCCACAACACTCATTATTCACACTCCTACCGTCAGGCAGACGCTACAGGAGTTTGAAGTCCAGGACCACAAGGCTGGCAAACAGCTTTTACCCACAGGCCATCAGGCTTCTCAACGAAGCACTCGCACACGCCGCACGCAACACACGCACACACTCATAGCACTTTATTTATTTATTTATTTATTTATTTATTTGTATTATTTGCTTGTATTAATGTCTCTTCTGTTGTTGTTGCTTAATTTATTGGTATATATGTTTATGTGTTTATGTTTCTATGTTCTTATTCTTTCTCGTGTTTCCTTTCTTTTCTTGGGAGTATGAACAGAATAAGATTTTCATTGCATGGTATAACTGCTGTTTTACCATGCACATGACAATAAAACTCTTGAATCTTGAATCTTGAATATGTTACAAGTTGTGAAAGCGATCTAATTGCTAAAATTTTGAAGTCCGTTTGAAATGAACATGAAAGCTCTACAAAAAAGTAGACCAATGCAAAATTCGATGTAGTCCCTACCACTTTGAAGTATTCCGAGAGATACAGTATGATGAGCCATATTAAGAAAGTAATGGGCCACACAGATGAAGTAAAATCCTTCACAGGTTTGGCCCAGGTGCCGTCTGCCCGATCTTGAGCTCATTTATGTTTATTTACTTCCAGGGGGCTGTGAAGGTAGATGAAGTGTCGGGCGGCGAGAAGCGAGCCGTACCCAAAGTAATGGTTTCATCTTTTAATGAGCGGCTGGGGAGAGCAATATCTAGTGACAGAGAGAGTCCCTCAGCTGAGCCTCCGTCACACAGGAGAGGCTGATCCTAAATCTTGCTATTATGGCTACAGGCAGGATGACAATATCTCACACGAGAGAGACGTAACTTCAGATTTTTACGAGCACTTGGGTAATTGAACAGCTGGGGTGTCTAATCCACTTATCCGTAAAGAAAGTGCATCCCAATGAAATGACGGTTGAATCTTCTTTAACCTCTTTGCTTGGCTTTCCCTCTTTGTTTGTCACAGAGATCTGTTGGTGGAACGGCGGTGCTCGGTCCAGGAGTGATGGCGTTTTTGGGGAAACGTGTCCCAGTGTAAATAAGCCTGTCTGCTTAGCCTCTGGTTCATATGTAACCATAGACAGGTTTTATGGCCCCTTGAAGTCCACTTTTCAGAGACACTGGCCCCCAAGACAGCTCTAGTGTCTCGTGAGAGGCTACAAAACATATCCCAAAGTGACAAATATCTGATTCAGAATTGAGTTTTGTTAGGGAGACAGATCCTTCAGTGTTTTGTCTTTCTCATCCTTCTCAATTTAAGTGTGTGTACCTGTGTCTATCTCTGCATGTTTTGGTAAAAAATTAGGTTAAAAAATGTTCCATAAAAATACAGGATGTCCTTCACGCCACCTGCAGCCTCAGCACTGATTCAAATCCTTCTACAAGTAGAATAGCAGAGCTTTCAAACGAAAGGTTCCTCTAGCTGTCAAAAAAAGAGGCACACTGAGGCCTGAGAGAAACTCATTTACTTGTGCCCTTTTGCCTTTATGGGCTCCAAATACATCCTGTCTAACATTGGAGAAAGTGGGTGAGGGTGGCTGTTACATTGTGTGCTGTCACCATAAACGTGACAGCTCCATAACAACCCTGGTGCAACGGTGGAGCCCTGAGGTCCACTCTGCCAGTGCTTTTCTTAGCGTCGCAGACTGCAGACTCGCATAACATTGACGTAAAATCCACCTGAAGCACCCGTTTGACTGCTGTGCCGAGTGAACATTGTATTTTAAAAGGCATTTAAAAGTACAATGTCGTCCATGTACGGACCACAAGTCCTTGTGTGAGCTGGAAGGTAAGGGGGAAAATCAAAATTAGGATGCCACGAGATTAGATTTTTCTTTTTGAAAAATATTCCCCAAAAGCAATGTTCCCTCTAATTTTTCAAGTGTCTGAGCACACATACAAACAACCTGAGCATTCCTTGGATCTCTTGTAGGTTTCTTTTTTGTCCAACCGTAGAAGTAGCTTAATTAATAATTACTAATTCATTATCTGAATCTTGTAGGAAACCTCTGGTTTACATAATTTCATTTTCCATTTTTTTTTCTTGTTTACCATTCATTTTGTTAATTATGTATAATTTAATTTCCATTCTGTTTTGCAACAGCCTGTTGTGGCACTATTTCATCCTGGAAATTTACTTGAAATTGATGCCATATTTGTTGTATATGTTTACTTTCGTCTAAATAAAAACAATTATTAAAAAATGTCAACCGAAAAAAAAAACATCTTCTGGTCTCTTCAGTAACACTCAAAAAAATCGGTGTAAAACTTCCTGTTTCCAGTAATTCTGGCCATCAAAATAAAAGCACGCTAGTACTACATGCACGGTTAAGCTACAAATGACATTCAGTCCACACTTGCTACTTTAGCTTTGGAGCACATTTTTCAGCCCTTTCTCATTTGAAAAAGAAAACATCTCACCCAGATTAACCTCTTCCAGTCCACCTTAAAAGAACTTCTTTGGCTTCGTGTGGAGATGTGGTACTGCCCGTTCGTTTCGCCAATACAGGTTAGCAAGCAGCCTGCAGCTCTCAACAGCACTGCCCCATTGGCTATACTGAAACCTCGAAAACAGTGGCATATACAGTGTTCCCTCGCTCTATCGTGGCTAACCTTTCGCAGATTTGCTGTTTCGCTTACATTTTAGTGCTTTTTTTTATTTTTTATTACAGCATATGAACACTGACAGGCTGGGCCTGGCCCTTTAAGAAGAATTGCATTGTGGGAAGTTAAGTGTCTCTCTTCCCTCTCTCGTCGGTCTGCACCACCCATTGTTTTCTGTGTCCTGATTGGCTGTAGACCACTGTCAATCAATCTCCTTTGTGCCTTCATCGCTAGCTTGCTTGGTAGCTTGTAAATGAATCTTCGGTTTGAAGGAGGAGGACTGCGACAAGAGGAGTTCTGCAGCAATATGTTTTAACTAGCATACAAAAAAGCTGCAGTACTACAGTACAGCAGAACAGCGCCAGGACAAAAAGGCACAGTCACATGAGTGAAATGCACGTGAGTGACTTAATAAATTCTTGTATCCGACCTGTAGGTTGATTATTAAAATTCAAACGAAGGTTAGAACTTTTTTGAGAGTGTTTAAACAAGAGAGAAATGTGAGAAAATGTTATTGCCTGTCTGAGAAAAGTGTATAAAGTGTATGGTGAGGGTTTTTACAGCCAAACATATATCATAATTGTAAAATAAAAAATTAAGTTGGCTACTTCATGGATTGCACTTTTTTGGGAACCTATCCCCGGGGCAAACAAGGGCACGCCCACACGCATTTATACAAAGATTGTCTTTTTTTTCATTATAAACTTTTTTTTTTTTATAAGTAGCCAATTTTGATACAAAAACATCCTAATTTGTGTTAATCAAGAATAAAAATCACTCGCTTCAGTGGTACAATCCAGAGGAGCTGATGTGAACTCTAGCTTTGAATGCGAGGAAGACTGTCAACATCGATAGACTTACTGGCTCATAATGGCTACTAAAAAAAAGATGGTTAAAGATGACTCCAGAAAGTGAAATACAATTGTGTCAGCAGCTTCTTATACATGACACAACAAGAACCAACATGGCGTATCATTTGAAACAGGTAAGGTCATTACGCCAACTTCTTTTTTTTTTTTTTTAATCACGACAGTAAATTTTAATGCAAAAAATGAGGCTGCTACCAGAGTTCTGGGCAAGTTGTTGTTTTTCAACCCATGTTGTTCCTATTCTATGTGTACTTTTCTGATGTGGGCCGACAGCGACTGTGTTTCGGTTTTGTTCGACTTGCGTTCTGTGTCACTTAAATAAACTAAGGTACTGTTGTTGCATACCTACCATGCTTATTTGTTTATCTGAGTGTTTTAGTTTCTCTATGGTGGAAAAAGTCGCAAATTAGATCTATTTATTTGTTGGGATCGCCGTTAGCTCTGTCCTTAAAAAAAAGTCCACTATTTTTCGATGACTGACAAAATCTAACTCATCAGATTCGACTATGAAAATCCTTAGTCAAAGACGGCCCTAAAAATTAAAATTACGCTTCACTTCTTATCAAAAGGTAGACAGTTTTATTGATTTAACCTTACCTTGGTGGTTAACGTCGTTTTACACATGCACAGTTAATGTAATTTTTTTTTTTTTACGTCAGATAATTCAAGAAATGTTTAAACAAACGTTACAAAGACAAACGTTAAACGTTACAAAGACAAAAAACCCATCAATGAAACAAGTACACTGAACATTATACTGCATTTCTGACATGCTCAACAGTTGTTTGATGACTGCTTCACTGATCACAATAAATTCTAAATTAGCATCATAACTAGGGGTGTAACTAGGGGTAACGTGACAAGATTTCTTGTTCAGAAAAATTTGATGATTTTGCCTCAATATATTGCCGAGTGAATGCCTGTCTGCTAGCCTCATCTCTCGCCTCCAAAACGGCAGGAAGAGGGGTTCCAAACCCCTAATATAAAACAAACAATTTTTCCCCCGCCGATTTCCTTCTGGGGAAAAAGTACTGTCTTATGTCAATTTACTGTAAAATAATAGAAGAATTTAAGAAACTGAAAGCAAGAGGGATATCTTTACAATTGAGATTTAACTTTTTTTTTTATCTTAGTTCATGACTGCTGCCATGTGTTGGTACTAATCATGTCGTGATCAACGCCAAAAGGCTTTAAAATGTGCCCTTTGAAATGAGCACAAAACATCTGGCATCTCTGGCAGTTTGGAAACATCTGCTTGAACGTAAGCCCGCCATCAATGTTTGCATTCATCATACTCTTTGTAAATATCATCCCATTTAGAATATTTAAAAGGATGTGCTTCCTTGTAAAATAATTGCATTAAAAAAATAAACTTTGAACCGTTTTCCAAGGAACAGCATATTATTTTCTCTTTATGAAACCACGATGGGTCTTGTGCCGACACGGAACAGATGGTGTTATGTGCAGTCAACTCCGTGAGTGGAGGCTGCAACAAGTGTGCAATTAGACGCCCGAGGAGATGCCTTCAGTTCAAAAACACTGAAACGTAAACCTAATCAGGCTTGTGCTGAGAGCATTAATAGTTCATCACTGGTGAGTTGGGAGACTTTGACAAGCTGGATGCTAATACAGTATGTGCTATAAGGAAATGAGCATGAATGCTAATAATCTTTGGAAGTGGTCAGCATAATGTGAATTTTCTCTAAATGAGGTGCTAATATGTGCTGATGTTGACAAAAAAACAAAACAAAACACTCCTCTTGCAGTCAAGTTAGTTACCATAGCGATCGGGCTCCACCTGACTCCTGAGCTGCAATGGCCTTGCTCTGTCTTTTACTCAGTATCAATCACATGACGCTTCAATGACACATAGGCAATCTAGGAACAAAAATAACTTCCCTCACTCAATCCTTGACCTCACCCAGCCGGCAGTCAGTTTGGTTAAAAGCCACGGCTATCACATAAAAATGGATTTTTTCCCTTGCGATCAATTGCAGTGGAAACGTTGAACTAAAATGGCCATCGCTGTCAGTGATGAATAATTGCAGCTGAGAGAGAAGCTCCTGTCCTGCACTACAAGAAGACTGAGTTTTTGACTTCAGGGCATTTACGCCACACAAAAAAAAAACAACAATGCAAGCAAGTTTTGGCGGCAGGGAAAGGAAGTTGCCTTCGGACGAGGAAGCATCTCAGCATGCATAATGCCGCGGGAGGAGACAATTACCATCAAACGTTCATGGCGCTGCCAACAGAGGAAGTGTTTAGGTTCAGACACGCTCACAGCTACAACTGCGTGACTCAGGGGTCATTCGAGACTACGCCGGAATTCGCAACTGGGGTGAATTTCAAGACAAACACTCTGGAATATTATTTTTATGGAATATCTGAAGGGATACTTGTAGGAGGAGAGTGTGGCCATTAAACCTTGCTTCTATGCAAAACAACCTGCTTACTTGAAACAATGTGCTAGTTGCCTTGCTCTCACCTGCATTAAGTATACTGGTCTGAGTTTTCCTTCTTTAGCCAGCAAACTAGCTGAGACTGACTCAACATCCCTGACATGTACCTTTTCGTAGGCCAGCAAACCAGCTAAGACTGATTATGCATCCCTTGAAACCAACCCTTTTATAGCCAGAAAACTCAGACTCAATCAACATCGGCTGCACCTACTACTTCTTTAGTCAGCAAACCTGTTGAGACTCAATTAAAACCAAGGCAACAACCTCTTTTTTTAGCCAGCAAGCTATTTGAGACTCAAACATCTGTGGCTTGCAACTACCCCTTCTCGAGCCACCACACTAGTTGAGACTGACTCAACATCCCTGACATGTACCTTTTCGTTAGCCAGCAAACCAGCTAAGACTGATTATGCATCCCTTGAAACCATCCCTTTTTTAGTCAGAAAACTATCTGAGACTCAATCAACAATCGGCTGCAACTACTCCTTTAGCCAGCGAACGTGTTGAAATTCAATTAAAAAACAACTCAACGGTCTCTTCTTTAGCCAGCAAATTATTGGGACTCAATCATCTAAAGCTTGCAAATAGAACTTATTTAGCCAGCAAACAACTCAAACACCCAATTCAGTGACCTTCTTTAGCTAGGAAACTAGCTGAGACTGCACCAACTTCACATTCAAAAACCCCTGATTATGCATCCCTTGAAATCAGCCCTTCTTTCGCCAGCAAACTATTTGAGACTCAATCCACATTGCCTCCAACAACCCCTTCGTTAGCCAGCAAACTTGTTGAGACTCACTTAGAAACCAATGAAACAACCTCTTCTTTAGCTAGCAAACAGACTCAATCATCTACACCTTGGAACTGACACTTATTTAGCCAGCAAACTAGTTGAGACTCAATTAAAATTCGATGGATAGACCCTCTTCTTTAGCCAGGAAAACCAGTTGAGACAGAATCAGCATCCCTTGAAACCAGCCTTTCTTTAGCCAGCAAACTACCTGAGACTCAATCAACATTGCCTGCAACTACCCCTTCTATAGCCAGCAGACTAGCTTCATCTTAGCGGCACCCTTCTGAACTTAACAGTCTGCCAACACTGTAATGTAATGTAATGGAGATTTCCATGAAGCAATGCTCATTTGCTGCATCTTACAATTACTGTAACGCTGCGGGTATTAACAGCAGCATTACTTCATGTTCTGTCTTTCAATAAAATAATGCTGTTGAGGAATCCAATGAATAAGCAAATGAGAGGCTCATGACTGCGAATCCTATTTTCGTCTTAAAGGCCTCAGTCCAAAAAAATGTAAACCGCAGCTTGCAGGGGTTTTTCATCAAACATATCAATATTCATCTAATAACGCCTTTAATGTAGGGCCAACAGGATCTTGGCTACAGGGGGAGTTCCCACTAATGAATAAAAAAAGGGTGTAAATAAGCGTAATTAATTTAAATGGGTCTTCGTATTCATAATCGAGAGGGAGATATTATGAAAGGTGACCTTCTTGGAAGGTACAGCAAAAGGAGCAAAATTACGTGGGCTTTAAAAAGAATGTGCTATGTGATTCTCTGGAGTTTATTAATAATTAAAACAACATGCACTCCACTAAAGAAAGACTGAAAGTACTTTATCAGTAGGAATTAAAGCAGACAAGTACGATGAAGCCTAGGGATGCTCCCATCAGGGTTTTATGCTGCCGATTCCGATCATATATGATCAAATTGAAACCAAATCATATGACGACTGAGTACAACAAAAACCAAGGTTTGGCTGTACTTTTCTGCCTCACTGCAAAATTAAATGCAATAGTAAAGTATCTATATATCTAGCTATCTAATACAGGTGGGTGCTGCCACTGCAGATGGCAGCCAAAGGTCAAACATGCGCCGGGATACCAGACATCTCGTTTTTGAACTCGCCAAGCTACAAAGAGACAGAACCAAACCCCTCAAAACTTGTGAGCCCATGCAGGCAAACAGCCCGCTGAGCTTCATTCATCCCCCCCCTTCCCATGAGGAGGCCCCTTCAACACACGCTGGTGACAACACTGCTTTAACCTTTGGCAAATAATATTTAACCCAACGCACTCCTCATCTGTCACAGTTAATTAGGCGTTGAACAAGATAAATCACTCTGTGAAGGGAAGTGGAGACATGCAGGCAATGTGTCAAATCATCACTGAGTCAACTTGCCGTTTTTTAAATAAGAACTCCTGCAAAGGTGCTGACAAAGGGAAACAAGAATGAGTTATGAACACTAGCCTGAAAGGGGGATAGTTTCTTTGTCGTTGACACATCTGATGTGACGTGGCGGCCTTGGTTTCCTTTCCAGCTTGCAACAGAAGCTCGAGTGGGTCAGCTCGTCCGCGTTGCACTGCAGGTAAAACATCTTGTCCTAAAACATTCCACAAACACTGCTGAATAGCTTTGTCGGGTGCTAAATATGAACGTGTCAAGCCGACTTACCTGAAAAGGAAGCCACGTCTCGTTCCTTTACTCTTACCTTTGACTGGCTGCCCCTTTACTTAATGAGGTGTCATGTACAGTTTATATAAGAAGGTATGACCTTATTAAACGAGTGAAGTAATAGACGGGGGGGTGGAGGCAAATGGTCAGGGCAAGAGGAGCTTTCATTTATTTTGAACTGCATGAAATGCCTCACAATTAAATACATTAAATGATACCTTGTGTTGCTACAAATGAATATCCAATCAAGAACTAGTATACAGAACATTTTTCTGTGAAGCTTGTTTTTCCTGAGATGACGCCAAACTTTCCAATGGCGGGCATAGTTAGCCTCTAACGTGATTTCTGACAGCCAATTCAATTAAAGCTGGATTTGTGTGGGTTTAAAAAAAACAAAAGAAAAAAGTTAAAATGACAGAAGACTGATGGCAACCTTTACTTCATCATTTCAATCACAATTGTTGCATTGAAGCTCGATCGGCAAATTAGAAGCAGAATAAACACTGCACCGTCACACTAATCACCTCCTGTCGTTCAGATTGCTTCCATCATTAACTGAATGTGTTCTAAAGCCAAAGTGTGTGTGTGTGTGTATGTGTTTCAGTCCTCCAAAGGCATGGTGGCTCATGGGTCACTTGGCATTAAGAGCCGTCCGTGGGGACGCGTTGTTTGGCCAGTGTCGCAGAGGAGCGGCGAGGAGGTGACCTGCTGGTATATGAACGAGTAGAGGCTGATGTCAGGACGCCGACTGCTGCAGTGCTTGCACACGGCGCTGTGGTACTCCACCAGCAGTTCATACACCTCCCCTGGGACAGGAGGCAAAAAAATGAAAGACTTTCACACATGGCACTTTACAATCAAGTTGCATCACCACCCAATCGTGGTGAAATGCACATCACTGCCACCTACAGGACCAGCACGGAACAGCGTTGCCTGGAAAGTTATGATTGTTTTAGTCAAGGTCTACACTACCCATGGTGTCCTATGGCATTTATGGTGCCCCCTATGGCTTGTGGTCAAAATGCTTTGGAAGACATGCTAACATAAGCCTAGGTCACAACCAGTCGAACAGGCTCCTACGGCCGGTCTACGTGCAACAAATGCAAGAAATGCACGGACGGTACGCGTGTGACGTGCTGATATTCCAGCCGTAGACAGGCCGTAGAGCACATGTGTCAAACTCGTGCCCTGGAGGGCCGAGACGTTGCAGGTTTTCTCTCCAACCAGTTTCTTCAGCAGGTGATTTAATTGATGAGCTCCTTCCCTCAAACTGAAGGTGTTGATCATTAAAATCACCTGCTTTAGTGACTAGCTGGAAAGAAAACCTGCAGTGTCTCGGCCCTCCATGGCACGAGTTTGACACCCCTGCCGTAGAGGTTCTTTGTCACGTCTAACTCTAAAGGCGCTACTGTTTTTTTCAGGTTGCAAGACAAACGTACGCACTTCGTATGTCTTTGTGCGTCTTTCGTACATTTTGCTGCTGTCAGGTTTGGGTAAAATGTAAATTTATTTCGTACGGCGCACTTGCAGACTCCGTATGTGTGTTGTGCACCACACATGCAACCCACAATTAGTAGGGGTGTCACAAGATCTTGTGAGATTAAAATGTGACAAAATTTCTCGTTCAGAAAAAAACTGTCTTGTAGGCACTATCCATCCATTTTCTATGCCGCTTCTCCTCATTTGGGTCGCGGGGGTATGCTGGAGCCTATCCCAGCTAACTTCGGGTGACAGGCGGGGTACACCCTGGACTGGCCGCCAGCCAATGGCAGGGCACATATAGACAAACAAGCATTCACACTCACATTCATACCTATGGACAATTTAGAGTCTCCAATTAACCTAATATGCATGTTTTTGGAATGTGTGAGGAAACCGGAGTACCCGGAGAAAACTCTTGTGGGCACTAGTCCTGGCAAAATAATATGCACATGAAAAAGTTTGTGCCAAAGACAATGAAATAAATAATACACAATGGTGGATTCCCAAAGTATAACACCTCATTGTGCACCAAAGGCATTTTGCTGCATCCAATACATGTACATTGATCAAACGCTGATAAAACGTTATAACCCATTAAACGTAAACAGAGTATTCCCCACACACTATATTGCTAAAAGTTTTTTTATCAGCGGTTTTCATTATATGAAAAAACCCGATACCAATATCAACCGATATTACATTTTTACGCCAATATTGGACCAATATTATCAGTGGGCCGATACTGTCAGTGGGTCGATATTTTTGGACATTCTTAATAGTAAGTGTACCTTTGAAAGACAATGTTAAAGTTTTTAATACACCTATCAATGTTTGTTTTATGAAAATCTTTGTTTATTAAATATTCTCTCTTTTTTTCTTTTTAAACAGCTCAACACAAAATGGACCTCAAAGTATAAAAAACAAACAATGTACAAACAATTAGACATTGGTAAGGTAAACTGTCCATCACTCACATATTCTTTTCAAGCAAATAATCTCATTAAATATATCTGTATTTATCCATGTATATTTGTTTTTTCCTCTGTTTGCAGATATGTGTAATAAAGATATTACACATATTAAGTACTGTATGGTTATTGACCATTTATGTTAATTTATTGAAAAACAAAAAATCTATATATATACACCACAGGACATGACGTCGCAGAAGCTCCGCCGTAAGAAAATCGAGTGGAGGAAATGACGTACGTCTTGCGCAAGTGCAGAACCAATCATGTTTCCAGTAGGGCTCATACGTCGTTGGTACGCACAACGTACAGCTCGTGCGTAGTTCTTGCAACCTTCATACATGAAACGCAAGATCATGCACAACTTGCGTGCGTTGGCTGTACGAATGAAGTTGCAGGCATGCATCTAAGCAGCCTCGGAATTTGTGCATGGTACGCAAGTTTGACTTCCAGATTGTATTTTGGGTGCAAGGTGACCTTACTCCTTCATGGTCACCACAGCTACATTCTCGACAAACAAACAAAAAAAAACATAGCGATTTGGGGAACGCTGCAAATCGCATGGCCAAAAAAAAAAAATCATACAGTATGTCCGGTTGTGACCTAGGCTATAGATGTAATACAGGTACAGGGTTTACGCTACATGGATGGATCGTGGCGCAACGCCACGGCAAAATCAAAGCCGCCACCACTTTTTTTTCCCCAAGTGAAAACAATGTTAAAGGAAAACTGCGCTTTAAAAAAAAAAGTGCCCATCATTCACAATCCTAATGTGAAATATGAACACGTATTTCTTTCCCCTTCTTTCTTTAGTATAAGCGAGCTAACAATTCACATCATGGGAGGTGCCTATTTTGACGTTAAAGCCTGAACAAATAAACCCTAAAAAAAATCATGAGCTTAGGGTAGTGACCAAAAGGACAAGATGGCAGGTACAAGCAGCTGAAATAATCATTCAGGAGAGACTTGGGAGTACAACCGCTGCTACTCCACATTGAGAAGAGCCTATGAGGTGGCTCGGGCATTTGGTCAGAATGCCTCCCGGACGCCTCCCTGGGGAGGTGTTCAGTGCATGTCCGACTGGTAAGAGGCATCAGGGAAGACCCAGGACTGGAGAGACTGTGTTGCTCAGCTGGCCTGGGAACGCCTCAGGATCCTCCGGGAGGACCTGAACAAAGTAGCGGTGAAGAGGGAAGTCTGGGCTTCCTTGCTTAGGCTTCTGCCGTTTGACCCAACTTCGGCTAAGTAGAAGACGATTGACAGAGAGCCATTAAAAAACTGTGTGACTGTGAGTGAGACTTGGGACAATTAGTTGCAAAGTCCCGAAAGCGTTTTGCTTGATGGCGGCCATGTTTTTCGACCGATCTTACTCAAATTTCACACACGTGCTTGACAGTCCCCTGAAGGTGCGTACCAAATTTCGTGGTGATACAGCTAAACACCCTAAAATTACAGAGCATGTTTTCTAGAGTTGTGTGAGAAATTTCAAGTCAAACTGACTTGTGTGGTGTATTTATCAGAAAAGGAATAGCACAGACAAGACAGTACTGGTACATGTTTCGACAAATTTTCACCCTTTTGCATACAGGGCTTCAGGAGTAAGAATTGTTTTTTTTCCCCCTACTTGACTGTAATTTAGCCATATTTTTATGGTTTTTCAATAATCCCATCATTAGGAGTGCAAAAAAAAAAAAGCACAGTTGCATATAAATAAGAAGCAGGTGGGACAGTGGCAAGCTCCTCACCGACACTGATGTTCCTCAGAGTGAGGAAGGAGTGCATGTCGTGGACATCTGTCATGAGCTGACTGTCTCCGAAGGTGAAATAAGCCACATCGCGTCCCGCCTCAGCAGCTGCCAGCATCTGGAGCAGAGCTGGGTTGCAGAGGAAAGTCGGCGTTAAAGCTAGGCAAGGACAACGTTTTTCCACAACCTGCATCACCTATTAACATGTAACCTTGTCTTGCTTATCAAAAGAAGAGGTTCAGTGTGACCCGTTTGTTCATCCAGCAGACAAATATTACCACGTTGCAATGGCAGGCAAGGCAAACTGGGTAAGAGGTCTAACCCCCACTGGGCTGTGAATATTTCAGGAGACTGGAAATACATTCAGAGGCACAGTCATTAGATATGAAAAACAGAGGGGCTTTTGATCAAGTTGCTTTTTGCTGGGCATTTTTTGTTGTGTAGACTCAAAAAGGCAAAGTGTGATGGCAATCACAGAAGCACTACAGTAATGGAGCTCAATTTAAACAAAGGATAGGCTCTGGCGACACCGATTTCTCAAACAGACGATTGCATAACTAGCATATCGGGAAAGCACAAGTTGTTTTAATTCATTTGAATTTTATTACAATGCAAGCTGTTTAAGTCGACATCCCTCAGATGACTCATGTCAACATAAGCGGTTGTCAACGTCACCAAAAACAGTCACTGCTTGCACATTTATTGTGACTTGACTGCAACATAAGGTGGATGGGCGATGATAAAGGATTTTTCAACCTAAGGAGGTTTTTCCTCCATTTGTGCATAATTTTGTTAGTTGCAGAAAGGGCGATGAAAGAATGGCTGAGAAAGGACTTTTGATCATATGCCGAAGCTTCGAAGGTAAGTGGCAGCTTCTTCCCTGTTGCCCCTCCCATTCATCTTTCCTTTTTAGAGCCCGAGCGAAGGCCATCTTGAAACTGCAATCTGCATTAGTCTTATTATTAGGGCTGTTAAGACAATCAATAAATCAATTAACGGCATGCGACAGTAAATAAAAACAAACTGAATTATTTGTTTCCCTCCACTCTCTCTACCAAACAGGCTGCATGACATTCACAGAGTTCACTCTGTGCATCTGTCTTGACACCTGGGTGAGGTGGTTCTGTAGCGTAATGAACGGAATGAGTGAACCCTCCTGTCAGTCAGAGTCTCTTTGTCCCACTGAGGAGAGGCGCTCTACGAGCTAGCAAGTGCACTACTTGCTAGCTGTGTGTGTCGTGTGCTACACGATCAAATACCTTTGTCGTGCTTGTTGTGTATAAAACACCATCTGATGTCAATGTCAGCCCGTTTGCACATCGTCATTTGTGACATGAAAAAGTTTGTGCCAAAGACAATGAAATAAATAATACACAATGGTGGATTCCCGTATAGTATAACACCTCATTGGGCACCAAACGCATTTTGCTGCATCCAATACATGTACATTGATCAAACGCCGATAAAACGTTATAACCCACTCAACGTAAACAGAGTAATCCACAAACAATATTGCTAAAAGTTTTTTTATTAGTGGTTTTCATTATATGGAAAAACCCGATATCAATATCAACCGATATTACATTTTTATACCAATATCGGGCCGATATTATCAGTGGGCCGATATTATCGGACATCGTCAATTATAAGTGTACCTTTGAAAGACAATGTTAAAGTTTTTAATACACCTATCAATGTTTGCTTTATGCAAATGTTTGTTTATTAAACATTCTCTCTCTCTTTTTTTTTTTAAACAGCTCAACACAAAATGGACCTCAAAGAATAAAAAACAAACAATGTACAAACAAGTAGACATTGGTTAGGTAAACTGTCCATCACTCACATATCATTCTTTTCAAGCAAATAATCTAATTAAATATAACGGTGACTAACATTACAGGTTAGCAAGAATAAACAAGTGAAATGAAAACAGGGTGTTTGAAAAATAAATATTTAAATTTTTTCTCCCTTAATAATAAAAAGTGTCATTTAAAAACTGTCTTTTTTGTTCAGTTGTGTTGTCATTGACAAATATTTTAATTTGTTTAATGATCAGAAACATTAAAGTCTGACAAACATGCAAAAAAAATAAGACATCAGGAAGGGGGCAACCAATTTTGCACACCACTGTATATGCCAATTAAGAATGTAAAAACATTCCTTGCACAGTTACTAAAGCTTTTAAAAAGGCGACAATTTAACCCTGGAACAAAATGAACAATTGCTTTGAAACAAGAACAACCTGGAAGTCAACTAGTGTCACAAATAAGCGGATTGTGTTGGACCTTGACGGCTCCACTGTATTTCCGTTACCTTGGACCTTGACGGCTCCACTGTATTTCCGTTACCGAATTTAGCAGAAGGGGAAAAATGCAGCAATAGCTCTCAAGTATGCCACCACAATAATTAAGGTAAATGTGACAATGTCAATCCAAACAGAGCGTTATTCTTGTGTTGTGCACTAAATCATTACCCAATTAGAAGACATACTATAGGAGAGTAAGGTGGATCTGTGGGGAAACGTTATGAGAATTACCAAGATTTCCCCTGGAGGCATATCATTAAGCAGACAGTAGGTGATTGGGCCTATGGAGGGCTGCATGTTGCTCCAGATAATTAACAAATACGCATGAAGTGTATGCATTACAGCAGCTTCCAGCATCTCCTGCACAGAGACGGGTGTACCATTTCGGCAGAAGAGCAAGTGGCAGATGGATGGACTAATGCGGGCGATCAATTTCAGTATTAATGAACCGTATTAGCTCTGTCACTTGATCAATAGGAGGAAGGCGACGAATGGCCGTACGTAAATGAATGTATTCCCCTAAGACAAATGAGTGCGCTCGAGTGCCGGAGCCTCTCGTTCTTGACATTTATTGTGTTCTATCTATCCAGGAAGGCGGCTGGGGGGGGGGGGGGGGGGGGGGGGGGGGGGGGGGGGGGGGGGGATTGAGCGCAGGCATCTGCGTCATGACACTACTTGCCTTTAAGACGCGTGTCGCCTCCGAAGACCCCGCAGCCCCAGTTTCCCGTTGCCACCGCTGCCAGGTTGTCACGGTGTTGGTCAGGGCGGGCAAACCCACAGTAGGCCTGCGTTACAAACAAACTGGGCATATGAAACAATGCGAAAACACATTTTTCATGTACACTTTTTGGACAATGCCCTGCGAATGACTGGCGACCAGTCCAGGGTGTACCCTGCCTCTAATCCAAAGTCAGTTGGGATAGGCTCCAGCATACCCAAGTGACCGTAGTGAGGATATCTAATTAATCGACAACTATTTAGTTATTCAATTAATCGTTTTTTTTTAAAATTTTAATATGTAAATACAGTTTGATTTCATTCAGCCTGTCATATATAAATATTCTTTAATTTCCTTAGTCATTCATGAAAGCAGACCTATTTGTGTTTCAGTCAAAACAGGATATTCACACACATCAGCTTTGACTTTGGAAAATCAGTCTACATTTTTGCCTCTTTTCTGATATCTTGTGGACCGAATCACTAACTGTTTGTGTTTGGTTCATATTGATTTGGTCTGTCTAGGGCACGTGCGTACAAAGTCCAGCCCACAGCTGTTTGTCACAGCTGTTTGTTTTTTATTGGCCTGAAGCACATTCTAAAAATATATTTTAACAAAAAAAACTTTAAAATAAACCAAAAACAACAATAGCAAAAATGGAAAAATCAGCAGAATAAAGTCAAAATATTCAGAGAAAAAAGGAGTAATATAACCACAAAAAACTTGTAATTTTACGAGAATAACGTCCACCTATTTCACAAAGTTGAGATGGATAAAATATATATATATATATATATATATATATATATATATATATATATATATATATATATATATATATATATATATATATATATATATATATATATTTATACACTGTATATATAAATATATATATACACTTTGATACTTTTGTAAAGCAACTATTGTACTAACTTCTTAGCATATCTACATGTGTTGCTTTACAAAATATCAAAGTATATATATATAACTTCTTAGCATATCTACACGTGTTGCTTTACAAGATATCAAAGTGGCTCTTGCATCCTTTCATTTTTCAGTCTGTGGTGCTCCGTGGAAAAATTTTGGACACCCCAGTCTAGGGCCTAACCGATTACTCGATTAATCAAAACAACAAGCTTCAGATTAATCAACTAAGAAAATAATCATTAATTGCATCCCTAGAACCGTCTTAAGCTTTGACAGAAAATGCTCAACAAATGTACTACAAACTACATTTTTCCCACAGGTTTGCACTATTTTGCCACAAACACGCAATATTTTAGCAAAGTTTATAAGCAGCTCAGGGGGGTTTTCGGTGTATTATTTTCATAAATGAAAATAAATCTGTCCGCTTCCTACTAAATATTATATGGTGCATTGATTTTATTTTTTTTTTTTTATAAATTCTTGCTAAATTCTCATGAAAACAAGCTCATATGAATAAAAACACCAGTGATCGGTCAGGTGCTCTCACTTTCATAAGAATGTAGAAGGAAATTCAATGACAAGTTACTTTTTTTGCAGAAGTTTGCTCCAGTCCTGCTCCAGGTCATTCGGAGGCCTCGTGAGAACATTACATTAGATTTCAACACAATCCAATGTAAACGGAATAAAGAACGCAACAAAGTAATTCCATTTGCCTGCAGGCCTACGCTTGACAAGTCATTCAACGCATGAGCACATACAGGTTAGTCTGTGGTGCTTGGCGCACCTTACACATATAGTGATATCATATATCACCCTTCTGCAGCCACGGATGACGGCACCTCAAGTGCCCGTCGCTAATAGCACACTGACCTCGGCACTTTCATTTTCACACTGGACTTTTTAAACAAATAGACAACCTGGACCACGCCCGCCCCCCACAACCTCTTGGCCAGTCATAAATCCTTCCGGTGGAAGGGCAGACCGTGGCATTTATTGTCACGGTATTCCAAGCGGGATTGATCTTTGTGTTGGGCGCATTCCTCACTTGCTTGTCAGAGCTGTCAAACACCTCCAAGCTGCCTGACAGCAGACTTGACAACATCAACATCTTCATTTCCCGTTACAAATGGAGGTCTCTACCTGGGAAGGCTGCCGCATTCACAGAGAGACAGCTTGTGTTTAATTGCTATTCAATACACATATCTGTTTGTATTACATGCATGGAATACTCTAATAGTTATTATACTGGGCACTATCTATTTAGACTATCAAGAACATGCATTGACACTAAAGCTATGGCCAGTCCGAGGGGCGTCGACATAAGCTACAGTATAACAAACTAAGTGTTATGCTAATTTTAAGTTAAAGACTAAAAAGCCTAACCTGCTGATAAATAAAACAAAAAAAAACCTTGTTGAGCTCCCGGTTGAGTCTTTCCGGATGAAACTGTTCCAGAAACGTTCTGAACGGCATTGCGTCAATGGCCACAATCTCTGTGCATCTTCTCTGCCAGTCGTCTCTGAAACAAAACACTTTGTCACATTATATACTAGTATACTACCATAAAAACGTTGATTAATAAAAACTGTGGGGGGAAAAACTATCTTCAAGCCAGGTTTCTATAATTAATAAACATTAGGGGAGTCAGAAGACACTCAGTTCAATCTACTAATTTATTTTCTATGTTACACGCTTCTGCACCCTGTGTGTATGCTCACGGCCCCACATTCACCCACCGAGACACAGAGTGGACCATCCTACTGCTTGTTTGGAGGAGAGCGATGAAGGAAACAGGCATGCGTGCACATGGCAATATATTAAGGCCAGCAGAATTACCGAGTTAGTATTCATTTATTGTGTGATGGATTAATTATCGTCGAAGGTCATGTGCCCACAAGACATTTTTTTGTGAACGAGAAACCTTATGTTTTAATTTTGCGAGATCTTGTGACATCCCTAATAAACATTCAACTGGATAGACCATATTGACCCAAATACAAGACAGTATTTTTTCCTCATCTTATATTCGGGGTCTACTGTATTGCGTTAAACATGCAAACCAGAAGCAGAGTCTTCAAAACAACTGTTGAGCAGCTAAAAAAAAAAATACATCTACTGTATTTAATTCCTGGATCCAGACAGTGATCTGGATCACCCCCAAAATTGAATCAGTTCTTACATATCCCATTTCATCCAATTTCAATTTCCAATTTCATATCCAATTTCATCCAAATCCATTCAGAACTTCAGAAGTTATTTTGAACACAAACAAACAGATAAACGTCGGCAAAAACATAACCTCCTGGGCGGAGGTAATGATGAACAAAATATGATTTAAATCAGGGGCGCTCATTATAATCGCGAGGTACAGTTGATTGTGAAGGTAATTTAGGTCGATCGCACAGACCAGGGCTGAACCGGACCGCGGGAAGCTTTCAGGTGCAATGATAAATAAAACAAAAATACACTTGTAAATAACTACGTCAAATTTTATGTAAATCCATATCAATTTTGTAAATAAGGGCCATTATTTTATTTAAAAAATAATAGACAGTTCCAACTCCCATAGTTTTGGCATTTATATGTCGTTTGTTGAAAGCAGCGACCCGTCCCACTTTGTTCGACGGTCCCTGAATGCACCATCGTGCGTGTGCTAACTTTATCTCATGCCACACAGATAGACTACTATACTGTATTTTTATACTGTATTTTTCTTTCACCTCATATATTTGGTGTCAAATGCTGATACTATGTGGGAATGCACAAAGGTAAGTTTGATGACTTATTGAGTGCTAATGTAGACATTTGTCTCAAGTTAATTCATGCTAGCACGCTGCCTTTTACCACACACGTCAAACAGCGATGTAATAATCTCTCTGAAAAACAAACTCCAGGCTTATACTGGTGTATGGTGGGTCTGCATTCATGTTGTGCTTTTAATGTGATGTTGTTCATGTCTTAGTTTTACACAATACCTAATAAATAAGGTAAATTCGATCGCTATAATGTACTCCCTCCTGTTCCGCGGGAGATTTGTGGGAACACACTGTCCGTGGGTCAAAAAAGGTTGGGGGCCACTTCCATAAACATCACTTTGTCAATGTCATATGACATCAGTCAGCTGACATGCAGCTCCCCTCCTGACTCGCTCTTGCTCCCCCGCGGTAAAGATTAAGTGGTGAACAGATATATCAAACTACACACGGAGAAACAACTTTCATCTTTATTATTCCGATTACAGATAAACTAACTGAGCGGTAAGTTGCCTATATCTATAATAAAAGTTATCCGTTCACTTGTAGCTGCTAGTTATGTAGGAAAAAAAAGTGAATGTCCTGAACTCCACTATAAAAATGCGTGTTTTCTACATTTTTGTTTCTTTAAAGTTTCTTATAGTTTTACCTTTTTGTTTCTTCAAGCTATTATTTCATGATTAATTGAAAAATGTGCACATTGCTGCAGCCTTTTTAATATGTTGTCTTGACTTCGGCTGCATTGTCCTTAGCATAACCATTATCATTTCTTGATAGCAAATGCTAACTGGGCGTAATACATGAACAGTGTGTCTAATGAACGCTACGTAGCTACTTTGACTCATATATTACCGGTATTCAGGTTATGTACACAACTATAAATCATGTGCAATTATGTGTAATTATTAGGGATGTAACGATTCATTCACTACATCGATGCATCGATTTATATTTCGATAATTCAACTATATCGATCTGGGTTGTCAAGTTTCCATTCAGGACGACATGTATATTGATCTAACATAGTTTAAAAGGTAATCAATCGATTGAATTGATACTAGGAAATGAAGGATTGGATTTAAGCACAGATGTGCTTCTTTTTTTTTTAGCACTTTTTTTTTTTATCCTATCCAGCCATTAGGACAGAGAGTATTGTTGATCTAAATGGCCCTACATGCTGAACAGATACTCTTATACAGAATGTGACCCTATTTGATGCTTTGTTGTTATGCAAATTTGGAGCGGCTGGCCCGGAGCAGGAGAGGATAGAGAAGAAGAGAAAAGTAAAAAGAGGGGGAGTGCAGAGACAAGAGGGGAGAGAGAGAGACAACAGCAACAGAGACAACAATAACAAAACAACAGAAACAAAAAGGACTGTATTTATACTTTTAAAACTATTATTTTTCCGGAGAATTTGGCTAATGAAGGGCGGGTTAAAAATGGGGATTTCTTGGCTTGTGATTGTTCAATGTCTAGCCATAGATAATCAAAGGGGTTAGGTTTGATCCATTTTAAGATATACTGTAGCCTGTTCGCAAGGAAGTAGTGGGAGAAATGTGGGAGTTCTAAGCCCCCGCATTCGTTAGATTTTTGTAATGTTCTGAGACTTATTCGTGCTGGCTTGTTTTTCCAAAGAAATGTCTTTAGAAATGAATCTAATGACTTGAACCATGTTATAGAGGGTTTGATGGGGATGATGGAAAACAGATAATTAACCCTTGGTCAGATCATCATTTTCACGGTGGATACTCTGCCGATAAGTGATGGGAAATGTTCTCTAACACGCAAGATCATCCTCAATTGATTTCAATAGTGGAGTATAATTCAATCAGATCAGGTCTGACAGGTTGGAGGAAATGTTAACACCCAAATACTTCAGGTTCCCTAAACGCAGTGGTATAGAGGGGGTGCTCTGGAAACCAAAATTATGGGCAATACTGTGGATTTAGACCAATTAATGGAGTAGTCTGAGAGGATGCTAAAATTGTTCATGAGTGAGATACATTTGTGTCTGGAATGTGTCAGGAATGTGTCAGGAATGTGAATTTCTAGGAAGAGTAATACATCATCAGCATAAAGGCTTATCTTATGATGAACATTTGCTGTGTGGATCCCTTTAATATTTATATATTGTCAAATTGCGGTTGCAAGAGGTACAATAAAGATGGCAAACAGTGAGGGAAAGAGTGGGCAACCTTGCCTAGTACATCTTTGGAAAGTAAATTCTGGAGAGATCTGATTGTTGGTCCAAACAGAGGCCTTCGGGGTGCTGCATAGTATTTTGATCCATGTTCTAAATGAATATCCAAAGCCAAATTGGTGTAGGGTTGCGAGGACAAATTTCCAGTTTACTCTATCAAATGCTTTTTCAGCATCTAATGAGACAATTGTGGTTTCTAAATTACGGATGATAGAGTGATCAATCAGATTGATTAGACGGCGTACATTGCTAGTTGAGTGTCTCCCCTTGATCAATTCTGATCGATCAGGGTGTATTATATGAGGGAGAATTTTTTCCAGTCTTCTAGCTATTACTTTGCATATTATTTTAAGATCTCCATTAATCAGTGAAATTGGACGAAAACTGGAAGGTAGTGTTGGGTCCTTATCCGGTTTCAGCAGGAGACTGATTGCAGCAGAGTTCATGTTTGGAGGCAGGCAAATTTAATTTCCAAAACCATTCTAAAAAATATTGGGGCTAGTAACGACCAGATGCTTGTTCCCTGCTTTATAAAATTCAGCAGGGAACCCGTTTTTTTAGCACTTTTAATGATAAAAACAATAAACGTTACAGCCTGCCTGTCGGTGATGTAATTGTAGTGGACCTGTGAAATACAGTTGATTCAGTTTTTCTTTTGGTCAGTTGATTTGCTTCATTCAGTATTCACATTTAACTCATCTGTCTTTATTTGAAAGTCCTCTTAAGTGACATTTATGGGGACAATATGCAAAGTAAGGACCTTTTGTACGCCTGTAGACAGTGGTTTACGGAAGTTTATGAACGTCATCATCCAGCGTGGTGTGTCCAGGTCAAAACATACGCTTGCGTACGTGGAAGCAATGAATGGCGCGCACTTGTTTGTTGTTTGTGGAGGATGGAGGAGAGACCGTTTATTCCTATTGTCACACATTTACATGTGTATTTCTTATGTATTCTTCTTTTGCATTACCACATTTCCTTACACTGCTGCACGCCATCTGCCATCACTTCACATGCAAAGTATCTGTTTGCGCTCCCGGTTTGGTGTCATCATTATCAAAACTTATTATCATAAACCCACCACACCACAGTATCCTGTTCAGTGTCTCTGTTAAGCGAGTCATCAAGACAGTGGACTCAACGCGAACCTCTCAGTGGCAAAAGGTACAAGGAGGCCACATTACTTGCTGGTTGCTGCACCGTTCTTTCAAATGGCTGCTCTGATCAGGAGGATTACCAGCACAAAAAAGACCCTGCTTCCATTGGCCCATACAGAAAGTTTCAACACCTAATTGAAAATACCATACCATATTCATTTGCTGGGAAATCTGAATAACGTCCCACACCTTTGAGTGCAAAGTGCAGGTGTGGATTGCACTATTTAAAGTAAATCATGGCAAGCTCTACCAACCTCTGTTCATCTTGATTTTGAATTGCATTAAAAAAAAACATTTTTGCACTCATTGATAATTTATTCTATGTGTCTCAGCATTAATAATAATTTATACCTTACAAAAAAACAACGGGAATGTTGAAAAGTTCACCTGCACTGTCCAGTATCCAGATATTTATTTCACAGTCACACTGGTTGAATGCTTGGCTAAAAAGTTACCAAATCAATTTACAGTTACTGAATCGTTTCAGATCGTGTTGTCCTAAATCAACTAATATTGTCCTTGAATCGTATCGGCAACCACAAATCGGGATATGAATCAAATCGTTATTAAAACAAATCTTTATACCACTAGTAATTATCTTGATCGCCATATTGAATTGAATTGTGAATTATTTGTTTATGATATCAACTACTTTGATTACTTCTAAACTTTGAAACTGTGAATGTGAAATCATTAGTATTTAGTATGTGTAGTATGTACTGTTTCACAGTTTACCGGTTAGATTTTATATATACAGTCAAACCTGTCAATAGCGGCCACTGAAGGGAAACTGCAAAAGTGGCCGCTATAGACAGGTTGGTGGCCATTTTGAATTTGTGCGCACACATATTAACATGTATTCACAAAAAGACTGGAGCAAAACCAAGAGACATAGGGGAAAACGCTCTGTTGACACATAAACAGGTAGGTAAATCTAGGTAACAGCTCCGGTGAGGAAACTAGTAATATCAATAACAACAATGAACCAGCGCCGCACATTCGACGGCGCTGGCCTTTTATCCATCACAAATGTTAATTGGCCACAGCTGCGCGGCCACCAGGCATGAAGCGGCTGCCTCTTCCTCCCCGGAGAAGGCACAGCCCGCCAAATAAGAGCGCAGGACAGGGGACGGTTGCTCCTGTCCTGCAGAACGTCACAAATTTCCATCTTTGATTTTTTTTATTTTAAAAGCAAGAAATAAAAACATTAGTGAACGAGCCCGAGGATATATGTACAGGATACACGTGAAGCAGTCATGAATGGGTGTGTGCGTGAACAATTGAGTGCGGAGGAGGTGCGAAGATCGTCGTAAACTAACAATACCATCGCTCCTTTCTTATTGAATGGGCTTCTAATCTCTAATTAGTCGGCAATTAAGTGTTTTTTTAGATGTTTTATTCAGGTGTTTTGGCTATTTTAAAATCTATTCATGGCATTGCAAAGTGGGAAGATTACCGTTTTGGCCGTCACTGAATCTTTTCAGGGCGGCATTACAAAGTAAGAAGACGGCTTTTTTATGTTGAACTAGGACTCAGTAATTAAAGTCTACACACGACAACTTCATTGCTTAAAAAACGAAACTTTTTCGTGCATGAAGCTTCTGCTTGAGTCGGCATTTTGGCCGCTATATGTGGTCAGATATTGACCAAGGGAGACAAAATGGGTGGCCGCTGGCCGCGTTAGACAGGTGACCGCTATACACAGGGTCTATAACACGTACATTTTCTGCGGGGGGGATTTATCAGTGGCCGCTATAGGCAGGTGGCTGTTCTATACAGGTTGCCGTTCTATACAGGTGGCCGCGAAGACAGATTTGACTGTATATATGTTATATGTTCCATAGAAAGAGGTAGATCATGTTGACTTGTCACTTACATGCTGACAAACTATGTGCAACCCAATATACATGTACAACGTCCATAAATACACATATTTATAAATATAGTACATATGTATATTTTCTATATTTATAGTAGGATAGCTCTTTGGGTCATTTTAAAGATGTTTGCATGATCAAAAAGTGTGAGCACCCCTGATTTAAATAATATTTAAGAACATAAGTTGGTTTTCAAATTTGTCTTAAAAATAAACAGGTCTTATACTTGGGTCAGTGCGGTATTATGTAAATATTATATGTAACCATTATACAAGTGAACTTAAAGAGAAGACTGAGACAATTGGCTCCAATCCATAAATTCTTGATTTCATGATAATACACATTCAAACACTTGTAGTATTTCAGTCTGCACGAAAGTCACACATACAAACACACACACACCCACCCACCCACCCACACACACACACACACACACACACTTAAATCAGCAAAATGATGTAACGACAGGGCTAAAAATAGAGGATTTTTACATCCAATACCTTGGGGTTGTGTCCTGATGGCTGCTGATAAATTTGAACGTCTGCGAGTAGCCTGAGTATTTGCTGTACTGCTGTGCACCTGCAAATATTTAAAAACAGACATTTATCAGCCACATGCATTTGTATTAATGTCGTGTTGGGTAATGGAGATTTTAATCTGGGGTGGGTGGAGTGGGGAGTCGTCATTGTTAAACCATACAAAGTCTGTGTGTGTGTGTGTGTGTGTGTGGCGGTGGGGGGGTCTGTGTCACTATTCATTAGAACTCATTAGTAGACCGGCTGTGAAGAGCACTTGCTGAGATGCTTCACACACTGCAGTCAAGTGATTAGCAGTGGGGACTTGGTTTGCAGGTACTGGGTGGGTAGGTGGGTGGGGGGGCTGCCCAGTGAGTGACAGTTCTGAAAATAATACTGATTTCATTTTTAAATATAATAACTGGCACAATTCCAAAAGGTTCTACCTTTCATGTGTAAATGGAGGAAAACAAAGAGAGTTGAGACTTAAAAGGTCTCGGCTGCTTGCAAAGAAGAGAATCTCTCCTTGTTGGTATTTATACATTTGACCGCCCTGATGTTGGGCCAGATATCTAGTAATCAATTCAATTAGGCCTGAGTACTTTTGCAGATTTCACTGCCGCTGCTGTAAGATCCATTACCTCTCCTCCTCCTGTGTGCCAAAAAGCATCAGCGAGGTAATACGATTGACCACGCAGCCACAATGTAGCTGCAGCTCGGATGCCGTAACAGGGACAAGAGAGATACATGCAAAGGGAAGGGTGGGGGTTTTTAATAAAAATGATGGAATGGGAGAGTCCATTAGCGGAGCAGGTCTTGGGCAGGTCCCTCCAAGATGCATTTAATTATGGGCTGTTGGAATAAAGTTAAGTGGTGCGGGTAGAGGCGTGCAAGATGGGAGAAACCAGAAGGTGACTTCCTTAGAGTGGCACCCCTTCCTGTTATAGCCCCACCCACAGGGCAGGACACCTGTCAGTAACCGGCCTGTGATACAGTCAGCAAATCAAGCTTTCCTCTGTTTTGACAAAGTCGGCTTCTCGACCTCAACCTTCAATGATTGCAATCAAGATGCTGCAAAACTGTGGCAGGTAAACAGATAATACAAAAAAAAAAGTCACAGCAGGAGGTTGACAATCTGCAGATTTGTCCCGACCCTTTGCACAATGTGTTGCCGCCACTCAAAGCCTGAAGGACAGTCTGTGGTCGAGTCTCCTCTGTAGCCAATCAAGAGGAGATGGGGGGAACAGCTATAAAAATCCCTGGGAGGTTTGGGGGGCACAGGGGATCAATTGACAGCCCACAATATGTGTGAATGATACATTGGAGGTTTGGGGGGCACAGGGGTTCAATTGAAAGGCTCCAATATGTATGAATGATAAAGAACAGTCTACTAAAGCAAGGGTTCTCAATTGGTCTCATTCTGGGACCCACATTTTTCCCTTGGTCATTAAAGTGTGAGAGACTTTTAGAGAGGTAAAAGCACGCTAATTTAGTTTTAGTTAAAATAGCCTTCATACCACATGTATTCTATTTAGTTTTAAACAACAATACACTCAAAAAGATGTGTGGAATTTCTGGAGAAATTGTGTGTGAATGTTGGCAAAGCTGACGTCGAACTGCAATGCTGCCCTCGCTGTTGAAACCCGCGCCCCAACCCTTGACGACCTGACGCCGGCCTGAAATGCTGCAGCTGGCATGCTAACTATTAGCATGTTAACACCTAGCATGATAGTGCTAAGTGTGAATTTAAGATAATACCTGAAAAAAGCTAAAATGCTAACAGCTAGCATAATAGCATTTACTCTTTATGTAGGTTTACACATATGAAAATGTCTTAAATGCTAACATTAGCATATTAACAATGCTAACATGCTGTCAGCATGTTAACATTGAACATGAAAACACTGTATAAGTTTATACATTTTAAAATAGCAAAAATGATAACATGCCAATGTATGTGTGCTGACAATGTTAACATGCTAATAGCTAGCATACTAAAACCTAACCTGAAAACAGTGTCTATGTATGTTTTTATCTTTGAAAAAACAGAAAAGCTAACATGGTAACACCTAGCATGCTAGTGCTGCTAACATGATAATGATTAGCTTGCTAGCTTGTTTGATTGGGCTGAACAGGGAGCCTGTTAATTAGTTTGAGCACTGCTGCCACCAAGCGAGAAGCTTGTGTATCATTCAAGCATGCAGGCAGCCAATGCAATAAAACAGTTTCGTGGTGCTGATCAAAGTAGTCTACCAAACCATACATCACCACATCACATCTTAACTATTTACAACTGTACACTGTCCGAAATAAGATGAGCCTTTATTCTGTATTTATGTAGGGATTCAGTCTATTTGGAGACCTTGGAAACACTTCCTGAATGTCTTCTCCTTCACTCACATGTTGGCTCTAAAGAAGCATCACTGCCCTCCGCTACATGCACCCTGAATTACAGCTCTGGAGTTCACACCTGAGTGATGCCACAAAGAAAATTCCCACAGAATTTGGCAGACCAAACCAAAACTGCTTGCAAAAAAAATAGTCCCAAATGACATCAGCATACTGTCTTGGACGCGATCTGAATCAGTCGAGAAATGTGAGAAATATGGAACTTTGAAAAACGCCCCATGCATTTTTCAATGGGAAAAATGCCTCGTAAAATCGGGAATTGTGGAAAATCTGGGCATTTTTCTGGAAACAGATAGCACCTCTTTCCTGAATGAGCCAGACATTTTGATGTAACAATGATTAGAATCGGTTGAAAATTGTGGGAGTAGTTAGCCGTCAAAAAAGGGTGGAATAAAAATAACAGATGAAAATTGGTGCAGAATTTTGTGTGTGTGAATGCTCACACAATTATATGCCCAAAAATGTATTTCAGAGCACAATATTAAGAGGAATGTCAACTACAAAAAAAAATCATACTAAAAAAATTTGAGTTAATTCATAGGAAGATGCCTATCAAAAATATATTTTCAAAATATTAGTATTTCAAAATTAAATGAAATCACATATATATATACAAGACAAAATGTAATTAAATTTGTCTTAATTTTTTTAATTTAACTAGATGATGCAATGTCTGTAGACACTGAGTGTGAATGCTGAAAAGCTGAAGCAAAACTGAAATGCTTGAAAGCATACTGAAACGAAAAGGTCCAATAATCAAAAATTAGAATGAACACAACAGCCGTTTGAACAGCCGTAGAATGTATATAAGGTCTTTTAGAAGAAAAAATAAACAGAATGTTAAATCTAACATAACTTTATACAATATGATGAAGACATACAGGGGAATAAATCCAGCCTTCTCCAGGTTAAAAACCAAGTACTCTACTAGCTGAGCTATTCAGCTTCAATTAAGTTAGTAGCATGTGGGTAGTGTGAGCTCTCATCATGCTTTGCGGCAATGCTCTTTAAATAGTTATATAGTTAACATTGTAAATACGCTCTCTGTATGTAAATACACTGTGTAATTACTTATCTGTTCTCTTTTATTCATCTGACACCATGACTATAATTCGTGTTCTGTGCAGTTATCCTCCTTCGCTTCTAACTGACATGTGACTAACAAACAATTGACTACTCTGTCCACTCTGTGAACTGTTTGTTAGGACTATGTATGCTGGAGCCTACTCCAACAGGTGGGATATTACTATATACAAAAGGTGGGATATTCTGTCATTGTTAAAGAAATGGTGCTGTGAAATTGCAAAATGAAGTTAATGTTATTGAAATATCAGAGTTTACTGTCTCCTCAGTTCAACCATCGCCCCTAACTATTTGATAGGTGGCAGTGATAAGAGGACAGTTATTTATCGTACCATGTACAGTAGCTCGGAAGCTCAGCTTGATGCTGGAATTGAACTCATGACCTCTGGATTAAGAACTAAGTACTCTACTAGCTGAAATATACAACTTCAAGAGACTCAGCAGAATGTGGGTAGTAGTAAGCTCTGTAAGTCTATTGCTACTTCCCATAATGCATTGCTGCACTGCTGTTTCAATACAAGATACAAGATACAAGAGAGTTTTATTGTCATGTGCATAGTAAAACAGCAGTTATACCATGCAATGAAAATCTTATTCTGTTCAATAGTTGTTAATATTACGTGTTTAATGTTATGTATTTAGTTTTTTGTAATTCCATGTACATAAGTAAATACACTGCGTCTTCCCTTCTGCTTGACATGTGACTACCAAACACTTGAGTCTTTTATCCACCTTTGGTACTGCTTGTTAGCACTAGGTATACTGGAGCCTAGTCTTGCAGGCTGTGTGCAACAGGTGGGATGCTGCGTGAGCCTTAACAGAAACGTTCTGTCAGTGTTAAAGACGTGGCGCCTTGAAATTGCAATCTGTTAACAAAGTTATCAAAAAATCAATTACTGTCTTCTGGGTTCAACCATCGCCCCTAATTAGTTGATAGGTAGCAATGATTAGAGGACAGTGACTTCCGTTTTATGTAATATAATTTTATTTATAGTACTATAAAATAAAACAGTACCTGAGCTTGAAACTGGAGTTGAGCTCCTGACTTCCCAATTAAGAACAAATACTCTACTAGCTGAGCTATAGAATTGAATGTTACAGAATGTGGGTAGTATGAGGATGTGTAATTCTAGTGCTAATTCCCATAATGCATTGCAACACTGTTTAAATAGTTTTTAATAGTACGTGTTTAATGTCATATAATTAGCTTTTTGCCATTCCATGGAGTATTGGTAGATGCCCTGTGTGTATTTACTTACTATTTATTATTATTTTAATGCGCCGTGGATTACGCACCTGTGATGATCAGACATTCATCATGATCCAGAGCTTCAGTAAAGAGGCGAGACACAATAAGCTCTGGGTTGATGAGGAAACGGATCTCTTCTTGAACTAGGCCCGAGCTGGTGACGCCCCCTCCTACATACTTATTGGCAAAATCCACCTGCAAATCAAAAAGAAAAATGATTTTCCCTCACCAATTTTTCCTGACAAAGCCCTTGACAGGCTGATTGTGAAGGTGGCCTGAGGTGGCCGTCCCCTGACATCAAGACAAGTTCTCCCCCGGGAGAAACACTTGACAGCAGTCCTACGGCCTAAGAAAACCTCTCACATGCTGCTAAAATGACTGCTGAGGGAAACATGAGGGGTAGCCCTTGTAATCTTTCCAGCAGGAAAAGATCAATGAGCCAGCATTTATGATTCAGAAGGACAGGCTCTTTCTGCTCACATATACACGTGATAAGTCAGAAAGCAGCCACACAGAACTTATTATTCTCCATTTGAAGACTGGAAAACCCCCATCCAATCCCTGCAAGAAAGCTGCAACTAGCGGCAGAGCTCCCCAAACTGGTCCCTCAGCTCTGAGGACAGCGAGCCAGGCCTCCAGAGTCTACTTTGACAGGCTGTCAGTGTCCACTGCGCCGCCACCACCAGCCATCAATCGGAGCCACGGCGTTCCCGGGGGCTCGTCAGCTGTCAGCCGGTGGCAAACAAAAGGTGAAAGGCAGAGTGGGCCGTACTGACAAGAGAGCAGGAAGTATGGCCGACATGGAGAGCGGAGACGGCTCGGAGGCCTCGACCCTGTTCCCGACGCACCATCGCTTCTGACGTTACACGGGCACCCTCAAAGGCCTTTTCAGCAGCAGTAAGCATTTTGTGTGAAAGAATGCAGAATGCAGCGACTCAGTGATAGCATGTCTTAAAACTGAGGGTGGGGAACTCTTTCCTTGAATTATTTTCCAGGACTCATTTTCTGTCGTTAGAGCACAGGTGTCAAACTCGGGCCTGGGTGCTAGATTTGGCCCGCCACATTGTTTTCTGTGGCCCGCGAAAACCTGGCAATGATGCACATCAAAAATTAGTTCTGTCTTTGCCAGGCGGAGGTCTGTCTTCACTGCACCTTAACAACTGTCGCTTTGCACCACAAAAGAGTAAAACCAGTCTTGGTTGAGGCTTGCTCCATCCCCTCAAGTCAGAGCTGTCCTATCTAGTCTTGACAGATGTAGCCTGCTTGGATGGGGGGTGAAACGTCTTCTAAAAGTCCAGTTGTGCACACATTTCAGGCAAAGCTGCAGCCCTCGAAGGACAATCACAACTGTAATGTGGCCCGTAGTGAAAACGAGTTTGACGACCCTGCGTTACAGAGACAATTTATAACATCATATGAAGCAATCCTAGCTACAATTTTCAACTTACAGTCACTGGTTCTGTCTCTATGCGCAAAGTCCTTGACAGCATGTGAAAAGTTGCTAAATCGAGCAACAAAGTCCATTACAAGCACTGGGTTGCGAAACTGCTCTAGCGGAAATGCAGATTTAATTGGCTGGGTAGCGTCACGTGGAGTGCTGTGCCCGGCTAAAAGCAGAAAAGCGCTGTGATGTAATGTTGCCCAGAAGGTAAGGTGACAACAGACATTTAACCCATTTGCATTCGCTCCACAGGCAGGAGGAAGATAAATAATTTTCCAGGATAACGTCACCGTTTTCAGGACATTTAAACTTTTTTCTCATTTTCCATGCTTTCCCTGAATGGAAATTTGTGAGAAAAGTGAGAACACTGCTTTTGCTCCATTTCCCCCATTTTTGGTGTTTTTTGGTTGTTTTATTTGTACAATGTGCCACAAGCCAATAAAAATCAAGCGACGGGCTGCAAATGGCCCCTGAGCCGCAATTTGCACTCCACTGCTTTTGCGCTTTGTCAGGGTTGGACGTGTGACATGATGCCAAGTATGCCTGCAACTACAGCTTTTGTCCAACCATTTAGCTTGTTAGCTTCCCTTTGTGAGTGAACGATAGCAATTAAAAAAGGGGAGTGTTATTGCAGCTGGAACTAATCGATGCATGAAAACTGAGTAGATCCGAAATCAGAGAAGGCATTTGCCTTTTTTTTTTTGCAGGTGCACGTCAAGCTCTGCCCGAGGGCTTGTAGGGGGAAGGATCCGTTAAGCAGTAGCATATGTAAGTAAACTGAAGCCAGCAGTGAAGCAATGTGTGCAAGCCTATTTAAGGGTCAAACTTTAAGGGTCAAATTTGCGTACATGTTGGCAGGTCTACAAATTATTGTGGCGTCATCCTGGAAGAGTGGAAAAGACTACAAAGCAGCGACCAAGCCCATATTTTCCTACATGTCCTAATATTTGTGCGCATTTCGTATATGTCACCTCTGCATCTTACCT